>NC_056733.1:1015581155-1015758655 GCF_019279795.1 Protopterus annectens
ATATAACCAGACTTTGAATTTTAGCAGAATCCAGCCAGCAAGACTGAGTGTCTTAAGAACACTTCAAATCCATCCCACAGCAAGTAAGCTCCAGCAAGAAGCAAGCAGCAAGTAAGAGCCATGTAATTTTTTCAATGGCAAGCTAGCCTGCATTTGAACCTACAATCTGCAATTTAAACACAGGAGGAGTGATGGTAAGCCCTGCAGAGGGTCACTTCAGTCAAATTGCAGTAACTAACATTTGTGCGTATGTGGAAATCCTAAACAGAAGTATTCCAGTTTATGCAGCTTGCAGTAGTAAAGTATTATAGACGTCTACAATCCAGAGTGAGACTAGTTCAAGAAATTCGCAGTGCCATAAATTCTTCAAGAAAAGGGGGATATCCACTATCCAATAGTTCACTGCCTGTTGTGCTTTCCCAACTTCTCAAGTGACTTTGAAAATTTCCAGCCGTCTGCAACAACAGCCTGATCACCTGTTTTCTTGCTCACTGGTAAGACTTTTTTCTATGTCACATTTTTTAGTATGGTTGCTATTCGACAGTTTGGATATTAGTCTGGATATTAGATTAGACAGTATGGATATTTTCATGCATAATTTAAGCAAATGTAAAATATTGCAATGTTGGTATACACAGCATATTAGTAAATGTAAAACCTTATTAGGGCAGGTTGATAGTAAGGCATTATGCAAATGTATTACAATATTTGACTGGTATCTCAAAGAAAACCATGTGGAATATGACAAATGTTTATTGTGTGCTTCAACAAAAACTGCATTTTGTGTATTATACCATAAAAAAGTATTGCATCATATTGCTAAAAAAATAGACTGTGAAGACAGATCTGTTCATGATAAAAAATTAAATAAGGGTAAAGTGTTTCCATTACATTCTGATGTTGAACAGTTATGTCCTGTCACCACATGTGAGTCAAATCAGTTACTGATAGAACCCCTGGTACATTTTGTTTCAGAGGAATGTAGTAAACTTCTAAAAGACAGACACAATGAGTTCAGGAAGCTTAGACAAGTTATACATACATCTTTTCAAAAGTGCTTAGGAGTTTCAGATTCAGCAGAACAGGCTCCTGAGACATATCAAGCAGACTATAAGGAAATTCTTCAACAGCAGTTGCAGGATAAAGAAAATAAATTAGCTGAACTGACAGAGACTGGGAACTTCCTGCATACACAGTTAATCTGTGCAAAAGAAATATATTTTATAATATATTTATGTTTTGAAAATGGTTAAACATACATGGTAGGATGGTAGGATCTGATGTCTGGACAAATCATTCTTAAATGTTTTACTTTCATTCAGTTAAAGCAAGACATCTATCAGTACTACAGTAAAGTAAAGCATATGAATGCCATTCTTAGCATAGTCAAAAGGTAAACAAAACAGTTATAGTGCATAAAATTAAATAAAAATAGTTAATAAGAATAAAGATTTAAAGTCACAAGACTGGCATGCTTGTATAAAGATAGACAGATACAAGGCAGACATGCATGTATGTTCTTTTCATCCAGAGTACATTTGTTTACAATACACAAAAGCAAAAGGCAGACATCAGCAAATATAAATATAAACATATGTTAATTAAGCTAATATCTATTTTGTTTTTTACAATTTTTTATAATTGTATAGTAACACCAAACAGTTAAAGTTCTGAATTTTAAAAAGAAAATCACAGATGGTATTATTCAAACAGTTTTTGTAAAATTAATAGCAGGACAGTTAAATAGATAAATAAATAAAAAATACTGAAATCCATGTAAGGTAATTGTAAAATAATGTCTATGTTGTATAAATGCATAGTTATGTAAATCACAATCACATTAAAGGAGAAATGCCAAAATAATTTATAGTTTATAGAGTATGAAATGTGAGCTCAGACCTTCCTAGACTGAATGAATAGTTACAGGAAATGTTGAAAAGATAAGATAAACAACAAGACTGATTGCCAGGCAAGTAGCTTGAGTTTTTCTAAAGCATCATTGTTATTAAAACATAATTGTTAAAATGTTTACAGGCATCACTATTTGGTAATTGTAATAAAATGTCACAATTGTGCATATATGTCACTGATAATCTGTTTGCAAGTAAATGTTAAAAGAGAAGAAAAAAACTCAGTTGCATCAAGTACAGCCAGCAAATGGGCTATAGTATACATACAGTTCAAATCAATTGCGCAAGAGGGTGTAAATACCAACTAATGATCAAATCAGATAAAAGTCCATAGTTTATTAGTAACCAAATAACGTAAATGTATGGCCAAAGTGTTGGGCTGACATACATTCTATTCTCACAGCATAGGGCAGGTAAACAGTGCTGAAGTACTACAGGGGGAGGGGTACTTTCTCAGTTTTACACTGACTGTATAAGGGGGAGGGGCACTTTCTCAGTTTTACACTGACTGTATAAGCAGTACTGCACAACGGTCTGAAATAAAGCTATAGAAAAAAAAACAACAAGGGTCTGAAATAAAGCTATAGAAAAAATAAATAACAAGGGTCTGAAATAAAGCCACATAAAAATAAATAATAAGGGTCTAAAATAAAGCTACAGGAAAAAAATATCTCATTCCTTCTTGACAATACTCTTTTAGGGAGAGGAAAAAACAGGTATTAGTGCATTAGGAATACTGGTAAACTGGATTAAACCTGACAGGGTGAGATATTTTACAAGTTGTTAACAGCTATCATAATGGTTATTATTGTATTGTTTAGAATTAAATTGTATTTACAACCTGTTAAATTGTAAAGCTATACAAGAGATGGTCTAAGAAACAAGAGATGATTTAAAATTGCTTTATTAAAGTTATACAAGAGAGAATAAAGATATGCAAAATGCATAAATGTTTCTAATAGCAAGCATGGTCACTATTTCAATATGTTTTTGGCAAAACAATGTTGGTATAAAAAAGCATCAATGTTTCTAATTGCTGAGTATGTAGTTTAAAATAACAGGACATATGGATTTGACATCAATTCCACTAGATATTTCTAAAGAGACATAAACATTTTCCAAGATTTTGCTCAATATTAATGTTATTAAATTTGTAAGATTAGACTAAATGTACTTTACAGTCTTTGTATGTACAAATGTAGAAAATTTCAGTACAAATGATAGTCTTTGTATGTACAAATGCAGAAAAAAACAGTACAAATGAAATTAATGTCTAGTAATGAATATGTGTGAAAAAAACATATTTAAAGAAAACAATGGGTCCAGGGTACCTACTAGATTGAAATGCATAAATAGCAAACAGTCTGTGTAAATACATACTGATCAGGATACATTGTAATAAGTTCAAAAGTAATTTGTCAAGTTGTAATATCACTGGTTTTACCCCAGTAAAATAATTGCTTTCAAATATTTATTATCTAAGCCCAGTTCAGTATTTTACCAAGATGTTAATGGGCAGTTCAAAGACATGACCACAATGTTATGGTTAAAATGACATTGAAATTGTGTGTTTTCAGTAGTGTATAAATGCTTGCAGTAGCACATGGTTACTGTCTCTTATAGTTAATTCAACAGTTGCAAAGAGTTAATGGAACAGTTCTAAATCATAAATTAAATTCTGTGATTGCAAAAGAATAAATTGATCATGTTAAAAAAATAACATTAAAGCAGACACAGCTCATAACTGATAAAATATTTTCACAGAATGGTCTGCAAAAGAAAAAGTTGTTAAATACATTCAGTTTTGGTAGTAATACTTTAATATCATTGTATTAACTATGTAAAATTGCATTTTGATTTGTTGTATCAAACTAAAGGTTTGTTTCTTAATGTGTTTTCTATATAAAATGTTTTGAGTATGTTTAAAAACAGAGGGAATTGTTAGATTTTATTAATATTAGTCTGAAATTAATTATGTTGTAAATATGCTGAAAGAAAAGGCTTGCTTAAATGCAGAAACAGAGTTTAGTAATATGTAATCAGCAGTCATACTAAATGACCATGGCTTGGAAAAGGAATCTGCTGAATGGACATTCTTCCCTTACAGACTTAAAAACAGGATATAGCACAAGAACAGATGTTTTTATACAAAGATCCAAATAAAATACAGGATGTTCACACTGTCAGAAAAGCTGATCTCTGACAATGTGTTTTCTCAAAAATATGTTTTTCTGCATGGGAAACAGGATATGCTTATCAGCATTGGCACAAGAACAGATGTTTTTATACACAGATCCAAATAGAATACAGAGCAATGTGTTTCCTCAAAAATATGTTTTTCTACATGGACATCAGGACACTGTTACAGGATATTCATACTGTCAGAAAAGCTGATCTCTTACAAGACATTGTTAAGGACTAAAACTGTATATAAAGAGCTGTATAAATCCAGTTATGTTAGAGGTATGGTAGGGACTCATGTGTCCTAAGGTAAATGTTATATCTCTCACATCATCTGTACTATATGAGAAGTAAAGTTGGAACAGTACTTTAATCTGCAATGTGGTTCCGTTTGATTTATTATAAAAAGTTATTTGTTACTGCTCTCTAAAGTTGATGCTGCAAAGTATATTCTATCATCAGTGTATATTCTGCAAGTTTCTGTATGCAACAGACTGTGAATGCAAATATAAACAGACTTTGAATTTTAGCAGAATCCAGCCAGTAAGACTGAGTGTCTTAAGAACACTTCAAATCCATCACACCAAGCAGAGTAAGCAGCACCATGTAATTTTTTCAATTATATCTAAAATATTGTATATTAAGTGGCGTATAATTTCAGTTGTATCTATTAAATACATTAAATGGTGTATACTTTCAGTTGTGTCTATTAAATAAGGTAAATAGATTTATCTATATACATGTTTGCAAAACTGGCAAAAGTGATATAAAGTTTAAGTGCTTTTGTAAGTAAAGTTATAGGCACTGATTGGTAGGATGTATTTTTGACCTTGAAATATCACCCCCCACACCCACCCCATCGGATAATAGATATACAGACAGTGATTAGTTGAAAAAGAGTTAAATTAAAACATTTTATTTCCAGTTCCATTATTTTATACATTTTTTGGATTGCAGATCTCAGGATATGTCCATGTATATCTAAAGTAAGATACGTTTGTACTCATCTTTTGAGTATAGTTTGTTATATGTAAGATCTAGTCTTATACTTGTCATTGTTGATGTAGTTTTTAAGGGTGTACACCTTTTTTCTTGCATATGTAAAGATTTCGGACATTAGAGCATGTCTTCATAAGTTGTAAATATACTTGACACTGTTACTAGAAGTTTTATGTTTATAAACATGTTTACCTATGTCTTATTTAATTATGATACTTTATTGTTTGTTCTTGCTAATGTGGAGCTTATTTGCTTGCTTGTGTTAATGTGAAGCTTTTCTCCCCACACCTACACTGAAAAGGGAATCTTTTTTTAGCCCAGTGAACCATCCAGGTAAACAAATGTAAAAATAAAAATAAAATAAAACAGAGGATACATAATTGTTTTAATTATCATAATGATAATTTCTTTTACAGATATATATTTTCATTCATTGTTAATGCAAGCAACACTCAAGTCTTTTATTCACATTAAAGTTAGTGTTGATTAGTCTGCATTAATAAAAATGTTTCACACACCACATAGTGTAACACCAAATGAATTTATCTGTAATATCAGATTGCCTGACCTGTTTGATCCTCAACATATAAACATCTGCCATCTTTACTGAACTATGAATCTATATGTTCTTTATTCTATATTGTCACCCATTCATAATTATGCAAAAGTGCTGAGGTGGAATGCTTAATTGTGATTTGTAATGCGTATGTGACTGTTCACAATTTCTTATATAGATATGAGATGTTCAACATTTGAAGACTCTCTTACATCTGAAAACAAATGTAGTTTAAAAACTAAGCAATGAATATATACTGAATAAGATAAAGTCTATAAATAACATTTGAAGCATGGACTTTCTGAATAGTTTAGACTAAATTTTTAATCCTTTTGATAAATTAATATTTTTATGTTGAAATTATTATTTTTTTGTCATCTGTTTTTTTTAGATGTAGAGGGAAAAATAGTTAACGTCATTACAACTGAAAGTTAAATTCCTCATATTAAATAGAAAATTAGTTAGCGTCATTAGAACTGAAAGTTAAATTCTTATATTAAATAGAAAGTGAGTTAATGTCATTAGAATTGAAAGTTAAATTCCTCATATTAAATAGAAAATTAGTTAATGTCATTAGAACTGAAAGTTAAATTCCTCATATTAAATAGAAAATTAATGTCATTAGAATTGAAAGATAAATTCCGCATATTAAATAGAAAATTAGTTAACGTCATTAGAATTGAAAGTTAAATTCCTCATATTAAATAGAAAATGAGTTAATGTCATTAGAATTGAAACTTAAATTCCTCATATTAAATAGGAAATTAATGTCATTAGAACTGAAATTTAAATTCCTCATATTAAATAGAAAATGAATGTCATTAGAACTGAAAGTTAAATTCCTCATATTAAACAGAAAATTAGTCATTAGAATTGAAAGTTAAGTTCCTCATATTAAATAGAAAATTAGTTAATGTCATTAGAAATGAAAGTTACATTCCTCATATTAAATAGAAAATTAGTTAATGTCATTAGAAATGAAAGTTATATTCCTCATAGTAAATAAAAAAATAGTTAATGTCATTAGAATTGAAAGTTAAATTCCTCATATTAAATAGAAAATTAATGTAATTAGAATTGAAAGTTAAATTCCTCATATTAAATATAAGCGTTAATGTTTAGTGAAATATAATAGTTTTCAAACTTAATGAATAAGAGACATTAAACTAAAATTGTACTTAGATGACTGACTGCAATGCTTAAAAGAAGAATTTATACTGTGTAATCAGATAATAATTTTTTTATATTTTTATTTAGACCCTACAGTTTGCTTTATCATAGAAGGTAGGGTAAAATAGTATTTATTTCCTGCACTCCCTCTTTTACTACTTAATGGGGAAAATACTATATATATCTATCTATCTATCTATCTATATATATATATATATATATATATATATATATATATATATATATATATAAACACACACACACACACATATACACACACATGGAGATTTTATGTTGATACACATCACATAAAGGGGTGAGCATCTTTTATAAAAATATATACAAAGAAATTAAAGCATTATCATACTAGTTACAATTTGGTTAGATATAGATTAATTCAGCATTGACCATCTTTTATAATAAAAGGATTTATACTCTAGTTAGTTTCTGTTGGATCTTTGGGTTAGATGTAACAGTACCAAATAATTATTTACAAATCTTACTAAGTCTCTGCAAAGGTAGACTTATAATTGTAGATGATTTTAAGGCAGCCATTAGAAATGTCAGGATTTGCTAGAGACAGTTCTGAAATATAGACACTGAATGGCTGAAAAAGTCCAAGATTCTATTTCTCAGAAAATTCCCTTTTCTTTGTGGAATGGCAGTCGTGGAGTTATTATATATACATTTGGGGATGTGGGGGTTGTCCCCCATATGGGGGGTGCAGGAGGACTTGAACTCCTGCAAAAATAAGTTTTAAGGAGAAGAGTGATTTTTGAAATTCACTTTTCTCCTATGTTTTCAGTCTTTTTTTTTTTTTGGCTTGTTAACACTTGGCATTTTAAGTATCAACATTTCAGTAGGGAGCCATATTTTAATTATATTATGGACAAGAGAGATACAATTATTGATTGAAATGTTAAATAATTCAAATCAGCAAAAACTTTTAATAAATGGATTAATAATAATTTAAAAGATTTGATTACTCATTATGCATAAGCTCATAGTACACACAGTTGTATTGATACAGCATATGTTTCTATATATATATATATATATATATATATATATATATATATATATATATATATATACTTAATAAAGTAGATAGTTCTAGTAGTATTCCTTGCCCATTGTTAGATCACTATTCTTTATGTATAGATTCAAACATGGATCATATGACTTTCCAACTAGTATATAGAATCCCTACTTATATGATACCAGTAAAAAGTTTCAAAACTCATCTCTTAGAATAAATAGAAACAATTCTCAAATTCAGTGATAGTGGAATGGTAAGTAAAATTATATTATAGGACTGTTTAAACATTTATAATTATATTATGGGACTGTTTAAATGTTTATAATTATATTATAGGACTGTTTAAACGTTTATAATTATATTATAGGACTGTTTAAATGTTTATAATTATATTATAGGACTGTTTAAACATTTATAATTATAGTATAGGACTGTTTAAATGTTTATAATTATATTATAGGACTGTTTAAATGTTTATAATTATATTATAGGACTGTTTAAACATTTATAATTATATTATAGGACTGTTTAAATGTTTATAATTATATTATAGGACTGTTTAAACATTTATAATTATATTATAGGACTGTTTAAATGTTTATAATTATATTATAGGTCTGTTTAAATGTTTATAGGAGGAAAATGGGAACATGATCATGTATTAAAATTAAAAAGTGGGTTAATTGTCTATACAAGAAAATTACATTATGCTAGAATAGAACAATAAAATAAGGGAACTGTTCACACCAAAATTAGAAAATCTTTAATTGCACAATATCAGGAAATTCTTTATTCCAGAAATGAAATTGCTTTAGAGAAATTTAAATTACATAGTTAGGCAATGCCTCCTAAATCTTCGTATGTTATCAAATAGAAGTAAAATGATGAGTAGGAAAGCTTAGACTAGTAATTTACTAAATCCAGTAACTAAGAAAAAAGCATAGGGTATAGGAGAAATACTTTCCATTTTAAAGACTTTCATGAAAAGGTATATAATAATTGCAATATATCATTTAAGGACAAGATTATTAACAATTATCTGAAGAAAAGCTCTATTACACCAAATGCAGATCATATGAAACATTACTAAGTCTATCTAATTGGTAGAGCTTAAGAAAAAAAAACAAGAAAAGTAAAACTGATGAGGCACCAGGATTAGATGGCTTAAATATGGAAATGTATACAATATTGTCATTTAAATTAACAGAATTGTTAGAACAAGCTTTTGAGTTAAATTTTAATTTTAAAACAAGTATCTCTCCTTGGAAATATGCATTATTTCACCAACATGTAAAAAAGGAAGAGAAGTGTCTTCAAATATACCAATTTCTCTTTTAAATGTGGAATATAAGTTATTTGCCACAATTTTTTTTTCAAAAAGATTGATAAAGAGTATAGACAAAGATATGGGGGTAGAGCTCAGTGGTAGAGCATTTGACTGTAGCTCAAGAGATCCCTGATTTATATCTGGGTGGCAATTATAGGCCCATCAGCCTAACTGGCCTGATCTCCAAGGCCATGGAACACATTATCATAGAATTTATAAACAAGGATATTGGCAATCTCCAAAGGCTTGACCCCACACAGTTTGGTTTTATTAAAGGGAGATTGTGCCTGTTAAACTTTTTCAACTTCTTTGAAACAGTCACCAAAGCCATGGATGAGGGGAAGACAGTCCACACCACCTACCTTGACCTAGCCAAAGCCTTTGACAGTATTCCACACTCAGGCATAATAGATAAACTAACAGCTAGGCATCAATCTGTATGTGACCAGATGAGTAGGCAACTGGCTCACTGATAGAACTCACTCAGTCAAAATAGGGGATGCCACCTCCAGTAGTATACCCATAACGAGCGGCATAACCCAAGGATCAGTCTACTGTTGCAAGCCAAAACCAGTGGTCTGTGGCTGACCAAGTTTGCAGATGGCTGCAAGCTGGGCACTATCTTAAATTCCCCTAGTGATGTGAACATCCTCCAAGAAGGCCTTACCCAGACTAATGACTGGTGCCAGAGGCATGGCCTCAAACTGAATCCACTTTGGGGAAAATGGCAGTCCACTAATTATCACATTAATAGCAATGTACTAAGCGCATAATCAGTCGCGAGGGACTTGGGCACCCAGGTTAATAGCAAACTGACTTTTGACTGCCACATTGCCTTCATTGTACAGAAGGTTTTCTACATGGCCCACCTCATAAGTAAGGGTATTTCATCCAAGAACATGGAGGTCATAACATCCCTGTACTCCTCCATTATCAGACCCAGTATTGAATACAATGCCCCCTTCAGCATATACCTTGCCAAGCACATGCAGCAGCTGGGGAAACCACAGAGGTTCCTAACCAGGAAAATCCAGGGTCTCAAAAACCTATCCTTTGCAAATAAGCTAAAAGCCATGTCCCTCTACTCAGTCTCATACAGCCTGCTCAGAGGTGACCTGTGTCTGTCATACAAGGCCATCTCAGACCCAGCCTTGATGGAGTTGCTGCATGTCCGTATGTCAAACTCCACTCATGCAACCCTCACACAAGGCCTCAACCTGGTCTGTGACATTACTAGAACTTGTTGGTGGGATAGATTTGTGTCCCAAAGACTCCCTCATATGTGGAATAGACTCCCCTCTCCATGTCAAGAAGATTACCTCACTAATCCTTTTTAAGAGGAACCTGGATAACTGGATGAGAAACAGAAAATACACCCCTGGGATCCCATCTATGTCCCTGCTGGACAGAGGAAACAGGTGCTGACTTTGTGGAAACATGGGCAAAATTCTTGGCTAGGCTTATAAGGGCCTCTGGGCCAATATACTAGTATCATCCTATGAACTTATGCATAATTAGAAACCAGTTGACATAATAGTAAGATCTTCTCCTCCCATGCACAAGGTAAAAGATTCAATCATGACCTCTGTACAATGCCTCTGTGGAGTTTGCATGTTCTCCCTAGGTGTCTGTGGGGTTCATCCCACCCCCCAAAAATGTGCAGAGTGTTTCCACCTCAAACCCACCCAAGAATGGAACTGTGGGTAGTAGCACAGACTCTAGATGGTGCCCTATAAGGGCAAAAGTTGTATAGTCTTACTGCTTTGTGCATCATTTGTGGTGTACAGTATCCTTGAGATTGGAGAACACAGATTATTTATTTATTTATTTTATTTTGCATTTGTTAACAAAGGCCCGAGGAGAAAAGCTCCACTTAGAAAAATTACAGATACATTTAGTTATTTAGACATGATCAGTATACACACAAATTACAATAGACATGTTTTTACAGTGGTATGCAGCACATCAACAGTTACAGTGGAGAGAACAAACAAAAAAATATTAATTTAAAAATAAAGGTAATTAATAGATTTGTGGTGTACAACTGAAATTTGGAACATATGCAGAATACATACATAGTACACAGGTACAATACATACATTGCAGATTAGCCAATGTTTGTGAGTAAGATTGAAAATTATTATTATGAAGTACTCTAGGTTTAGTATGTGTACCTTATCTGCTTTCACTAGCCTGGGGAGCAATCATGGCACTGCCAACTTTGCTTGAGATGTTGCCTGATGAGGTCTTTAAAGGAGGCTTTGGATGTTGTGTTTTGAATGCTAGTGGGGACAGAATTCCATTTTTTAGCCACTGAACTACTATATAGTGCATCTCCAAAGCTATTGTAGCTGTTGGTGACTTCTAGTAGTAGTTTGGTTGATGATCTAAGAGGGCTTTTGGCTGAGTGATGTTGTACTAGGTTTTTGAGGGCAGGACACTTATTGGGGAGGTAATAGATCAAATGACAGAGGCAGAGCTGATTGTAGGTTAGGAGGTTGGACAGTTCAAGCCAGTGGAGTTGTCTCAAAGCAGTAAAGTGAGGAGTTCTATATGAGCAATTTGCAGCAAAGCGGGCAATTCTGTTATAGCAGGCTTCCATTTTACTTAGTTCAGTTTTATGGAGATTAGTGAGAAAGGGTGGATAGAAGCTGGGAGTGAGCAATGGCTGATATTGTGTTGTTGGTAAGAATTGGTTTGATACGGTAGAGTGATCCCAGTTTGGCATGTACTTTTTTAATAGTTAAGTTGAGATGACCTGCAGGCCTTCATTTTTGAGATGGTTTACTGTGTCTGTGAAGCAGAGGAGGGCTGCGGTGGTACTATGGGCAGGTCTGATACCATGCTGATTAGGTGACAGGATGTTGCTGTCTAGGAGATATTTTAGCATCTGGTATGGATGCATTTTTTTAGGATTTTGGACAGGGGGAAGAGTAAAGCAATGGGTCTGTAGTTATTAAGTTCAGCGGAGGTCCCGCCTTTATGTATGGGTGTAACATAGGATATTTTCCAGAGTTTGGGCACATAGTTTTCAACAATTGATCTGTTTATGAGAGTGGAGACTGGGATAGCAATAGCATCTGCTGTGAGTTTCAAGAAATAGCTGGGGAGTAGGTCGGCTGCTGTTGATGAGGTTTTTAGTTTGGAGAGCATGCTTTTGATTGAAGTGGTGGAAACGGTTTTGAGGGTAAAGCTTGTATTAGTGTTATTTGTGTTGGGGGGATAGTGAGGAAGGAACTGTCCTGTGATACTAAGGATAGAATTGAGTTCACAAAGTGGGAGTTGAATTGTGTTTCGATGGGAACTTTAGTGTCAGGGGTGGTTGGTTTGGGGGTAGCCTTTTGGGTGGATTTTAGTAGCTGGTTTACATATTTCCAAAATTTTGGGGGGTTGTGTTGGTATTTAGTTTGTAATGTCGTGTAGTAGAATTTTTTGTCCAGCCTAATGCATTTTTTTTCCACAGTTGTGCAGTTTTTGGTACTTAGTTAGGCTTTGTGTTTTTGTTTTTTTGATAGTAAAACCAGGCAGTGTCTCTGGACTTGAGGATTTGTTCGGTTTCTTTACTGAGCCAGTGGGTTTTAGAGGTTCTAACCTTGATTTTGCGCAATGGAGCGACAGTGTCCAGGTGTTGTAGACATGTTTTGTTGAATTATGCTACAGCCTGGTCAAGTGGGAGGGTTTTTTTTTGGGGGGGGGGTTCAGTCACAGTTACAGAGTAAAGTATTGAGGACCTCGGGAGAGAATATTTTTGTGTTTCTAGTGGCTATATAGTTAGTGGTTTTGCATATACTTGTTCAACTACGTATAAAGTATATTATGTGTGGTTACTTAAGGTGTCTGGGAGACTGCCTGTGTGAGGGTACAATGTGGGGTTGTTAGTTAGAACCCAGTCAAGGATGGACTCCCTTTTAGATTTTTTTATCACATCTAGCTGAAATTTGGACTAACTGCTGGTAGCCATGGAGATTTATTAGATCACTTGGTGGTTCTGATATGCAGGTGAACCAATCTAGGTTGAAATCCCACTAGAATAAGAGTTCCTTGTGAGCATGTGGAAGAACACCAGGATAAGAAGTCTTCAAGGATAGCAGGTGTATTACCAGGTGGAATATAGATCACAATTGTGGTGATGACCTTTTTATGGTGAAGTTGAAGTTGTGAGATAAGCATGTCCCAATTATTGGGGGAGGAGTAGGAGTTTGGTAATTGATGTACAGTTAAGTTGGACTTATACAGTAAGGCAGTTCCACCCCCTTTATGAAGTGGTCTGTCTTGTCTAATGATATTGCAGCTGGTAGGGAGAACATCTGAGTTAGCTGTTTTTATTTAGCCAGGTTTCTGTTAAAGCAACTATGCCTGGGGAGTAGTGTGCTATTGTGGCCTGAAGTTCAGATATTTTATTTTTGATACTTCTAATATTAATATTTAGCATTAAAAGATGGTTGGTTTTGCTGCTGTTGTTGATTTGTCCAGGGATGAAGATAGTGGGGGTGTTATGTTTTGATATTTGTGTTGGAGCAGTTTGTGTTGGACAGGATGGATTTGGGCCTGGGTTGGGGTAGATATCCCCACTTATGGTGAGCCTGGTGTTAAAATGGTGATACAGACGTTAAAGTTTGGTGAGGAGTGTAAGAAAGTATTGTGTTTTTTGGAGTAGGAATGAGAGCATATGTGTTTAGTTCTGAATTGGTCCGTTATGTTCTTGAACAATTGTGAGCAGATATTATTATAATGTGTGGTGTCTGTATATCTGTATATGAGAGTGCATAATGTAGTGTTGTGCTACTAAGTTTAGGGATATTGCTAGAGTGATAACTTGCGGTGTTATAAAGAATTATGAGAAGACAGACTAGACTTAGTTGTGTGATAGTCATGGTTATAAAGTTTAAGTTGGTTCTATGTGGCGGTCTGAATAGGAATTATAGGGTTGCACTGTATATGGATGGGAAAGTAGTGTGGGTGATGTAAAAAATGTCTAGTGGGAATGAGAGTGATTGGAAGCATTTTGTGTGGAGCACGTTGGTGTGCTACAATGTGATCTGATTTGAGGAGCTGTGATTGGTGGAGGTGATGTTAGGGTGAGCTGTGGTTGTGACTGCGATTACTATAAATATAGAGGTAGTGGGGGCAGGAGGGAATAGGGGGCAGGAAGCAGAGAGAGCCTGAGCATTAGCGAGGGTGAACAGAGAGGGATAGAGCCCACCAAGACAAGAGTGAAAAGTAAGTATTACTTTACAAATCTGAACACTTTAAACAAATTCCTGAGGTCTAATGGCTTACCAGCAAGTAGAATTCAATTGCTGAAGAGCACTTGTGCCCTGGTGGGAGACTAGAAATTTAAAGATGGCTCCATGCTCAGCAGGATTCTAATATAGACTTAGTATTGGGGAGGGAGATAGCACAAAGGGGGTGTAAACCAGGTGGAATGCAAGGAAACCAGAGAGGCAATCAGTGGAAATCAGTGAAGGCCTCAGATGGGGTAAGTAATAATTCAAACTACATGTAAAGTGAAGGAGAGAAGAGACAGAAAAGTTTATTAAGGTTGGGAGTTTGTCTTCACATTGACTTGCTGATTAGTAACCAGTTTATGCACAGATTAGAGTAGGGAGATACATTAGCAATGAAGGGGAATGTATAGAGACGCAAATAAACAGGTGGGCCTCCAAGTGATACAAACTAAGGCAGAAAGCACTGAGAGGGCTGCTTGATGGTTAATTTAGTCACAGGGATGTGAATTAAATGTATACTGTCTATTGGACAGTTAGGATTACTGTACTAGCTGGGGGACACAAGGCTACAACAGTCAGTTTTATTAGCACGCTGAGAACTACTAAGAAATACTAGTTATGTAATAGCTTCACTCTCATAAAACATACACGTAAAATGCCTGGGTGGACTGACCCTGCAATTGAGGCTCAAACTGTATATCCTTGTTTAGTTTTGCAGTACTGATTCCTTCTTATACTTTATGGGTGGGGTGGTAGCCACAGACTGCAGATTTGCTTGAGTGTGCTCCTGCTCTTGAGGCTCAAAATGTATATCCTTGATTACAGACTGTATGGCATGCCAGGGCTATTTAGTAAGTGGTGTAAAAATTGGTTCTAGATGATTCAGTCATGTTGGATAATGTCACTATATTAATTGTATTGAGGATCCAACCTTCACCAGGGATCCTCAACCCAATTAATATTTAGTGAATGTGCCTCTATTGGCCAGTGTGTGCCTGCCTTAAAGTCCAGCAGTTCTGGGTCAAAAGCTACTGGTGCTCAGTTGCCCAGCTTGGGTTAGCTGGGATAGCTCTGCTGAATGAAATGTAAGCTGGATGTAAAACCTGTCAAAAGTGAACTAAGGTTTGCTATACTCAGTGTAGGTTCAGTGACAGGATGCAGTTTGGAAGTGGATAATTGATAATAAGGAGGCTGGATAGCCTAAGTATGTAGAAGACAAGATGGAAGGGCAGTGCAGCAAAGCAATTTGGCTTGGGGTCCATAGTCTACTACAAAGGAGGAAGACAAACTAGAAATGGTTTGGGAATTGTGGTGAGGGAGAAGCTTCAGAAGACAGTGAGAGATGTCATCAGAATTAGTGACAGACTCATGGCAATCATACTTCAGTACAATGGTAGGGCAGTGTTCATAATCTCAGCCTCTGGCCCACAGAAGGAATGTGATAGTGTGGAAAAGATTGCATTCAGACAACAGCTGCAGGACCTACTACATAAAGTAGGACAACAGGAACTAGTGTTGATAGTGTGTGACCTGAATGCACATAGAATAGAGAACAGGGTATGAGGGCTGCCTGGGTCCGCATGGGTGGCAATAGGAATGAAGAAGGAGAGGTCATTCAAGATTTCTGTCTGGGAAATGGCTTGATGGTTGCCAACACATGGTTCAGGAAGAAACAAAGTCACAAGATAACATTCAAGAGTGGCCAACATGCAACTCGGGTAGACTTTATCCTAGTAAGAAGAGCAGTGGGGTAGAATCAGCAAGTGCAAAGTAATCCCCAGTGAAACAGTCGTCCCCCATTATAAACCACTGGTTGCCACAATCAGCTGGAAGCAGTGACCTGAGAAGGTCAGAGACGAGGCTGAAGCCAGGAAGTTGATTGGAGAGAAAGCACAAGATCTCAAGGAATTACACAATAAGGCTGTAGCACCTCAAGAAGAGAATGAAATGGGTGGAGCTGAAGAAGAATGGCAGCTCCTCAGAACAACATGTGTGAGGCCTACAGAACAGGTATGTGGCCAAGCCAAGTATGGAAATAAGGTACATAAAGAAAGCAGGTGGTGAACTGTAGAAGTCCAGGAAGTCATGAGAGGAAAGAAGAGCTAAAGGAAAAAGTGGGATATAGAAAAGTAGGACCAGGCAAAGCAGGAAAACTGGTTAACTAACAAAGAGGCTAAGAAAGAAATTGCAATAGTGAAGAACAAGGCTTCAGAGGCATTATACCATGTTCTGGAAAGTAACACAGTAGACTGCACAAAGAAAGCCTATCAGCTTGCAAGGCAAAGACAGAAAGCTAAAGAAAATAGACACCCTTCGCATGGGATGCCAGTAACAAAATGCTCAACAGTCCATGGGAAGTTAAAAGAAGATGAAAGGAGTACTTCCAGGAGATTATGAATGAAGAAAACCTAACAGAAGCTGTACTGCCTATGGGGAAAGAGGAGGAGGAGCCTATCCTAGATGAATTAAGAGCAGCACTAAGGAAAATGAACTCAGGGAAAGCAGAAGGCTCATATGAGGTCAAGATGTTGGGTGAGATGGGGATTAATAGTTACTGAGAGTACTCAGAACAGAATGGAGCGAAAGGCACATCCAAGATGATTGGAAAATAAATATATTAGTGTCAGTGTACAAGAACAAAGGGGACATCCACAACTGGTCTGTACAGGGGTATCAAACTACTGTCATACTGCATGAAACTTCTGGAGATAGTGATTGATAAATGAATATGAATAGTAGTAGAAAGTAAGATTGGAGATGAGCAGTTCGGATTCAGATCAGAATGCAGCACAACTGACACAACATTTGCACTGAGACAGATACTTGAGAAAAAAGTTGAAATGAGGAAAGAGTCCTCCTGAATATTCATAGAACTTGTGAAAGTGTGTGACAAGGTCCCAGGAATACTGATTTGGGCAGTCCTACAGCGATCTTATATCCCAGAAACACTGGTAGAATTAGTGTAGGCTATGTAGAAGTAACAAATGCCTCAAGTACGAATAGTGTTTATCTCACTGAAGGATTCCCAGTGGGAGTGGATGTACACCAGGATTCAGCTCTGAGCCCACTGCTGTTCATACTGGTGATGGACTACATTAGCAAAGATGTTGGAGGGGACAGATTAACAAAGTTGCTGTATTCAGATGAGGTGGCAGTGCAAGCAGACACTGAGCAAGAACTTCAGTAAAGGCTATAATAGAATGCAAAAATGAAGGCACATGGGGCGAAACTGAGTACAGAGAAGACAGCTGTAATAGCAGTAAATGTGTGCAATTAAAATAAGCTGAAAATTGAGATAGAAGGGAAATAGTGGAACAGGTTAACAGCTTCAAATATCTGGAAGGGCTGGTAGAGGAGAAGGGAAGTCTGAATGAGGAGGTCAAAGCTAGCATCATAAGGGCTGCAGCCAACTGACACAGAGTGGCACAGTAGTCTATGACAGAAGAAAGCCAAAGAATCTGAACAGTAACATGTGCAAAACAGTGGAACAACCTGTACTACTGTATGGTACACAAAACTGGGCAGTAAAAGCAGAGCAGTTGAGAAAGCTAGAGTTATGGAGATGAAGTGCCTGAGATGGGTTGTAGGATACACACTGTGGGGCAGACAAATAACTGACAACATCAGAGCAGAAAAAGAACTGAGGACATCAGAGCAGAAGCCAAAGTAGCTCCAATTGCAGAAAATGTCAAAGAGAACATTTTTCAGTTGTTGGGGCACATGTGCAGAAAAGCAAAAGACGATCTAATGAAGAAGATGTGTGACTGACAAGAGGAAGGCAAGAAGAAATGAAGGTATCCAACAAAGAGATGGATTGATTGAGTGAGAGAAGACCTTTGGCAATCAGCCATGACTGTCAAAGAAGGTAAGAGACTAGCATTGAATCGAGAGAGAGAGAGATGGTGACAGTGGAAATGACACCCTGACCCCAGAAAATGGGGAAAAGGGGGATTAATGATGATGATGCTGGAGGTGGTGGTACTAAACAAGATTATTAATAAATCCAAATTAATTTTATTATGAATAGGGTAATGCATGATAATATTAGAGGAATAATTACAGTGATATCTTTAGCTAAAAATTTTAAAAAGAACTTGCCTTTAATAAGCCTTGATATTGAACAAGATTTTAAATCAGTTGATTGGATTTTTTTTTATTTAAAACCCTAATATCATTTGGATTTCCAGACAAATTTGTGAAATTAATAAAAATATATAGATTGATTATAAAGTTTTTATTAAAATAGGAAGCTATATATTTCTAACATTCAGAACTAATAAAAGATCAAGACAAGGTTGTCATCATTACCAGTGTTATTTGTATTGATCATACTATCATTTGCAAATAGTATTACCCCAGGATTCAATAAAGCTTACATGAAGTGTAAGAATAGTGCAGCCACTCCTGCATGTAATATGGCCGCTGAGCGATCCAGTAAACAAGCCTGGGGGTGTGCACAAGCCTGGCAGCACTATTCCCACACAGACACAACTGAATCATGCTAATTACCTCATTTTCTGGTGAAAAACATTCAAATGAGGTGAACTAGTGATTCAGTAAGCCGGCAGGCATCCATGTGGGAATAGTGTGAAGTGCAGAAATGTATTCGGCTACTAGCAGAATACATTTCTGCAAAAATCAAAATGGAAGCATGACAGCTCAAAGTAAAGCATGTATTATAATTCTTAGGCATGCCAATGGCCAAATATATGGCCATTGGCATGGAAAAGTGTTTAAAAATTATAAAAATAACTTTTTTTGGCTGGTTTCAGCCGTTTAAGCATAGGGCAGTGGTGGGCAAACGGGATCGTGCCAAAAAAAATGTGAAAAGGCAATTTTAACTGAAATCTGCATATTGCCATTATAGTCTATGGCATGCAGAATTAAAATAATAACAGGTAACACTGGTTGCTAAGAAAGAAGGCTGTGGTGTAGTGATGTAACCAAGACTAAGGCAATGGGATATGCAAATGAGCAAATTTTACTGAATCACTAAATGGGAGACCATTCTTTGTCTGCACATAACTGTGTAGGAGCTATAAGGCAGTGGTGTAAGCAGGAGAATCAACTGACATGAAAAGGAGGCGTGTCATGCTTGGTGTAAGCACTTTGGAGCCCCATGGCTCCCATTTGAGCTTAGCTAAGCACAGCTAAGCAAAGGGGTGTATCTGAGGCTGTATTGACTTATTCCATGAAATGAAGTGCGTGTTCGTGTCCAGGGGAAGCCCATTTCTAATTGTTTACCTTAGCTAAATGGGTTTGCCTGGCATG
This sequence comes from Protopterus annectens, assembly GCF_019279795.1. Classification (NCBI taxonomy): domain Eukaryota; kingdom Metazoa; phylum Chordata; order Ceratodontiformes; family Protopteridae; genus Protopterus; species Protopterus annectens. The sequence continues at coordinate 1,015,600,837 of NC_056733.1, forward strand.
TGCCGGGTCTAAAAGAAAAAAAAAATATGGAAATAGCAGGACTGTTTACATTTGAGCACTGGGTTTGCGTGGCGTGCCTCGGGGTTTAAAAGGGGTTGAAATGGGAAGGGAAAAAAGAAAAAAGGCAAATAGTGGAATAAAAGCAATCAAGTACAAATAAAATAGCAAGCAGGGGGGATGTATCATAGCCAGCCAATCATACAGGCAGCATCTGCAGTACAACAGTATAAACTGTGCAAACATCTTTCAGTCTGGTTTTCCCACAAACCTTGCACAATTAGTGTATACATGCGGGGGAATTTTAACCAAAAAATGTTAGGGGCTGCTGTTGCTTTGATCTATCAGTATGTGCTAGAGGGTGAGGGCAGTGAGGAGGATAATGCTGATAACCACCCCAGACTGAGGAGGAGGAGAAGAGTGTTCAGATCCAGGGTAAACTACCAGGGGCTACATGATCTGGAGATAGTAGAGCACTACAGGGTGGACAGAGACATACTTCAGCAAATCATTGAGCTGTGCCAGCCTCAACTCAGACTCAGAGCTAACAGAGGGGAACCCATCCCAGTAGATACCAAGGTATGTGTAGCCTTAAGAAAACTAGCTACAGGTACTTTCCAAAGACCTACTGGGGACATGATAGGGGTCTCACAGGCATCTGCATCCAGGGTACTCCACCAGTTCCTGGATGCCATGCTACCACATGCTGGTGAACACATTTACTTCCCTAACACCTGTGAGGAGAGTACCAGCAATATGCATCTCTTCCACCATGTAGCATACTACCCTGAGTTACTGGGTGCCATAGACTGCATGAACATCCACATCAAAGCACCACTCGGTGAACAGGCTAGGGTCTACATAAACCACAAGGGCTTCCCCTCCATCAACTGCCAGGTTGTGTGCAATGCCCAGGGCATTATCATGTGTTCTGGCAGCCCTGAAAGCTATCACGACTCCACATCTGGCATTCGTCACAGATGTACCAGGCATTTGCCAGTGGGAACATCCCATATGGCCATCTGGTGGAGGATGCTGCCTATGCACTGGAGTCGTGGATGATGACACCCATCAGAAATACACACACCCACTCAAGAACACCATAATGAGGTACATACACAAACCAGGATCATTATAGAGCATTTGTTTGCGATGCTCAAGTCACAATTCCGCTGCCTTGACATATCAGGTGGCGCCTTGCAGTACTCTCCAGTCACATGCCCACACATGTTTATAGCATGTGCCATGCTGCAAAATATCATCCTGCGGAAACAGCTGCAACAGTAACAGCATGGGGAAGGGACACACACAGCCCCCTCACCATTGCCAAGGTTCCCAGAGGCACAGAGAGACTCAGAAGGGGAAGCCCCTGAGCCTGCTCTTGTAGGTGGACGGAGGCATGCCCAGTATGCCCAGGCCTAGGTAAAGAGGCAATGCATAGCACATGTACTGACAGTGTAGGGACCCACGGACTGACAACTCTCTCTGACTTGCACACACATAGTAAAATGGATGCCACACATATCACACTACCTATTGCTTACCATATATATGCAGGGTATTGTGTGTATCTGACAGAGTCAACCCTCATCCACCGTCCCCACAACTGCCCCAGGCACAGGTAAGTCAGTCTTCTAAACAATAAATGAATGGAGCAGTATGTTCTGGTAGCATATCTATGGTATTGCTGCATGCATGCAAGGGAATGGGGTGGCCTACTGTGATATCAGCAGACAACTGACAGCTATGTGGGAGACCAGGAAATGTCTGCCCAGTACTGGCTTCCCCACACTATGCAGTATTATCCAAGGTAACAAATTCCACTGCAATATATGTGGGGGGGGCAACTAAGGGGGGGGGTCATAGGTCACATGCATGGATGTCAATGTGGGGATCCTATAATCACCCCTCAGACCCACTCAGCAAGCCATAGAAAACCATAAAGGAATGTCTGGCAAAGGACCACAAATGGCAACAATGGTAGAATAACCTCCCTACAGACTTACACAGTGATAACACAGCAGGCCTTGCAGTTTCAGTAAGGCTCTGAAGGGTATGAAGACAGAAACTTAATTGTATGCCATTACAATCTAACCTGTGGTCTCTAGTTATATGCCTCTATTCTCCAAGGCAGGGTACAATACTATGCTAAATGGAACCAAAATGTAAAGCCAATATCAGCACAGTATGTGCAAATGTGTACAATTGACAGGTGTGCCCCCCACAACCATATTCCCATAGAAATGCAGTAACATGTAAGTATGTAGGGTAATAGCAGCAGAGCACACATTGTCATGGCTGTCCCAATCAACATGATAACTTGTTGCATGTCCACAATGTGCAGGTGTTAATGATCTATGTATATTTGTGGGAAATACTGTCAAGATGTAGCCAGCAGTTACTCCCAGCTGTTATGTCTTAGTGGCCTAGATACAGTACTGTGGTAGACAGGGTCATGTTCCAAGAATCTCAGTGCCAATTATTTGCACGTCAGTTACACCTACTGTGGGAGTTGTATACACTGTCCAGATGTCAATATCCATTACTGCTGGTAAGCTGGACAGGTCATGGACAGGGGGCCGCACATATGAACAGTACACAGGTCAGAGTAACCTACACAGCGCCTACCATACCTCCTAACTGTACAGACCTTTTGCAGAGTGTACAGAGGTTTGCATCATATTTGTGGTGTCTTTATCATGAAATAGTGGTTGTGAGGCAAATCACTGGCAAACCACAAAAGTCTAAATTCAGAAAATAATGATGGATTGTAGTGTCTCAGACTTCATACCCTATAGAAAATGCATGCTAATGCAAAATCGGTTATTGTATCACCCTTCTAGGTTTGTAAGGCCAATAGTTAAAATGGTCTCTATACTTAGGCCTTTTTCACCCAGCTGCATATGGCTTTGTTCAGATGTCTGGGTCTCATTTGTAGAGAGGTATGGTGCTTAGTGGCACAGCAGATACCTGAAAGTCAGTGTACTGGCAGGTCATAAAAGGCTGTCACCTTACTGTGTCAGCACTGACAACATGTCACTGGCCAACAGCCATACCCCTGGAATGGAAGGTTGTCACAGAAGGAGCACAAGTATGCCTTGTATATCTGCTCTGCTTTTCCTAACATTGCATTCACCAGCAAAGTATTTGCAAAACAAGAAAAGGTCATCTCAAAACATCAATGGCAGACAGTGGAGAAGCAGATGTCACACCCATAACAGAAAGCAATCAAGTAACAAACTGGTCCCCCAACTGTCTATGTACGGCAGAACAGTATCAACACCCTGTCCACACGTGTGGGCTTTCGTCTGACTGTCATATGCGGGCCTGTCCAGATGTCAGTCAGTGACAGTTTGACAGCTAGGCCAACATGTAGCCGAATAATACCATAGTAACACAAGGGTCTATATCACATTGGCGAACTCTTAAAAGTTCGAACTTCATATGGTCGACACCATATGATTGAACTTTTAAAAGTTTGAACGTTTCAACGGAGATCTCTGGGAAGATTTCCCTTTTCTGCACTGTATTGCGATCTCGGAGCAGGGGGTGTGGGGGGTGCAGGGGGGTGCAACACCCCTGCTTAAACCATTCAGGTAGGTTTTTTCTGTGGTTTATTTTTTTTTTTATTACATTTTTTAACTTTTAAAAGTTCGATCATATGGTGTCAACCATATGACATTCGAACTTTTAAAAGTTTGATTATGTAATATAGGTGCGTAACACAAACTGTCGGAGGACCCCAGCAAATGTAGTGGTGCAATGATGAGCAACCTGCCAAATAGGCATACTCAGAGGTGTGTAGCCTATAACCTTCTGTGTGATATTACGGCATTTACCATGCTCACACCAGAATTACAAATACATATCAGCAGCCACTGTGGGCAAAGCCTGTGACTGGACTACAGAAGGATAAAGAGACACACAGAAGGGGGAGGGGAACCACTGGCCAGACAAATGGAGAATGTGCACACCAGAGCACATTTTGCAGTAACATAGGTGCCCTGCATTGTATGGAGTCAGTAAGCATCACCTGCAAATACACAACATACACCCACATAAGTGGAAGTCCACAAGAAATCAAACCCCAAATGAAGGACACCTCAGAGGCAAAAACATATGAGAAATTCCCAAACCTACACACCACAGACCACGCATAGTCCACACACCAGAATCCTGCAAACACTATCTACCACCACAGAAAAAACCTACCTGAATGGTGTTACCATACACACAATATATTACTCATAGAAGACTCCACTGTGAGACACACAGATGTGCCACACACCAGGCAGAATAAGGAGAAAGTCACTATTACTTGTTTGACAGGTGCCTTAATCTGCTATATCATACATGTACACAAGTCACCCCACAAAAGGTACAAGTATCACACTAGCCTGGTTCATGGTAGTCTGAATGATGTCAGAAGTACCTCATGGACTATAGAAAGTCAGACATGATGCAGCATGCTGAATATGTGTCCCATGCAGGTATGTCCCTAGCCGTAAGCAGCATCCTGCTGTCACCCACAGTGATGGATCAATATGAACAGAAAGTGATAGTCAGTAACACTTGACTCACTTACCATTGTCATGTCAGGGAAATCCACTGCCTGGCAGCCTGGGAACATATGACTGACAGAATGCACTGGCTTGCTACAGATGGCCTGCAGCAGTCTGACATGGCTTACAGGCCTCTGGCAAAGGTCCATGCCTCACCCATAGTGCCATTGTAGGGAATGTCATGTGGTCCATACTACCAACATAACACAGTCAACAAAATGTAAATGAAAGGCCATGCCACAAAAGGCTAGTAGCATACTTCTCAACCTCATAGAGCAAGAAGTCTGGACAAAGCCATACATAATAGTGGGATAAAGGCCTACCTATAGGGACACGTTTGAAGTAATGCTCTCACAATGTTAGAAAGGTGATAGAATAACAGAGGGGGTGTGTAGTAGCATGGATGTCATGAAGGGTGTGAAGTCTGAAACTCTAATATCCAGTCATTATTCCCTGATTATAACCCTGAGTGATTTCAACAAACTTGATAGAAAACCACAATGTTAAGGGAAACTGACCAGATATATGAGGCATGAATCTGGATAATCTGTGAGAATCTGTACACTTGAGAGGTATGGCCACACCAGGATATGACCTTTCAAGTAAGAAGAAAACTGCGCAACCAGGAAATCCCCAGCCAGTATATCACCAAGGTGCTGGACCTTTTACACAGCTTCATCAGTGAATCGGCTGTAGCAACACCTCCCAACTGTCTGGATTGTGCAGGAATGGCTAGCCTTTGCCTCACAATATTGGTCTGTGCATCATCCATCTTGTATTTCTCTGGTAAATAACTGTGATAATCCAATGATATTTGTCAATAGGTAATGACACAGTACATTACAGTGTTAAACATTACATAAGTCAGGAAATGTCTGCTAAAACAAACCCTGTAATTTAAGCAACTCATACATTAATAAGACCAATAGTTACAGTATCCCCCTATGTTTGGGCCATTGTCTCCCCATATTGGCAGCCTATCTCCAGATATCTTGCACAAACAGATTGCAAGGAATGGCTACAGCACACACCACCGTGGACTGGAGTGACAACTATTCCTGGAATGGATTCCCACACTTACTATAGAAGGTCATACTGGGCATGCTCCTGCACATAGAGAAATAAAGCTCACAACGGACTATATATATCTGCATTGTGCAGATGTCTTTGCATACACACAGCTATGTACACCTGTCTCCACACACACCCATAAGACAGGATTACCCATAGCCAGATGTAGGTGGCCCAAATGTGGTATATCTGCATCTGTTGCATGTGATACACACACATGTATATGGGCAACATATTACAATATGTCAAGCATACACAGACATAGACACGGGGAAGAGAAAGACAGACAGTGATAGAGTGAGACACACAGGGAGACATACAGAGAGAATTAGTCATACACAGGGACACCCTGAATGGCAGAGAGTGATGTCCTGCTGCAGACAGTTGCATACCAGTTGTAACCACTGGAATGTGCCAGCATGAAGATGAGATTCATTGTCTGATGGTACTGAAGTAGGAGCTGTAATATCACATCCCCTTCCTTTGTGTGCGTGCGCGCGTGTGTGTGTGTGTGTGTGTGTGTGTGTGTGTGTGTGTGTGTAGGAATAAGTGTTTTAGTCCTTTCCCACACAGTACATGCCCCATTGCCCTACTTCACAAGATCTGCTGATGTCATTCACTGTATAAGTACCTTAGGATTGGCCTTAGCCTAATAAGCTCTGTGGTGCATTTGATAACTGCATAACACAGTAGTGCAAACAACTAGTTAGGTAGGGGTTCTAATCTCAGTCCTGGCAAATATAAAAGTGTGTGTGTGTGTGTGTGTGTGTGTGTGTGTGTGTGTGTGTGTGTGTGTGTGTGTGTGTGTGTGTGTGTGTGTGTGTGTATGTTTGTACATTAAAGATTTTGAGCCTATTCACACCCAGTACACTTCCCATTGCCCAACTTTAGTATTCCTGCTGATGTCAGTCACTTTATAAGTACCTTTGACAGCCTTCATCCCTATAAACTATGTGGCATGTGTAATAACTGCTTAACACTATAGTCCAAATAACTAGTTAGGTAGAGGTTCTAATCTCAGTCCTAGCAAATATAAAAATGCGTGTGTGTATGTTTGTATGTTAAAGATTTTGAGCCCATTCACACCCAGTATACTTCATATTGTCCTATTTTAGCAGTCCTGCTGATGTCAGTCACCTTAGAAGTACCTTTGAGCATCCTTTAGCCCTATAGGCTTTGTGGTGTGTGTGATAACTGCATAACACTATAGTACAAATAACTACTTATTTGGGGTTCTAGTTTCAGTCCCCGCAAATGTGTGTGTAAGTGTATTTGTGTTTGTAAGTGTGTATATCTGTAGTTGAAATTATTTTGCAGCCTTTCTCACCCAGTACATCTCCCATTGCCATACTTTACAAGGTCTGGTGATGTTCCTCACCTTAGAAATACCTTGGGGCACCCTTCACTCTATAAGCTCCATGGTGAGTGCGATAAATGCATAACACTGTAGTAGCAAAAAATAGATATGTAGGGGTTCTAATATCAGTCATGGCAAATGGGGGGTGTGCCAGAGCAGTATATTGTGTGTATGTGTGTGGGAATCATATCCATTTGGGGGCAGGTTTTGCAATTTATTTGTTGTGGTCCACCCAGTAAACATCCCAATGTTCAGTTTACAAGGCCCACTGTTGTCATCTACTGTAGAGGTAGCTGTAGACACTCTGCAGCCCTATACACTCTGTGCACATGAAATAACTATGTAACAGTATGAAATAAATAACAAAATAGGCAGAGCTTCTAATCTTTTGATACCATTCCCCACTCCGGAATCATAGACAAACACACTCATCTAGGCATCAACCCCTATATCACTAGGTGGGTTGCAAACTAGCTCACAGATAGAACGCACAGTGTGAAAGCAGTGGACTCCATGTCAGACTGCTAACCAGTCACAAGTGGAGTACCACAGGGTCTGGACCTGGGTCCCCCTCGTGTTTGGTATCTACCCCTCTGAAGTACAGACCAACACAAAGGGACTCTGGTTGACAATGTTTGTACATGACTACAAGGTGGGTGCTATTATTATCTCCCTAAGTGATGTTGACATCCTGCAGAAAGGCCTCACTGAGACCTACAACTGTTGTCAGGACCCTGGACTTAAGCTAAATACCAGAAAATGTGTTGCCACCCCCTTTGGGAAACAACTTGGTTCCCATGAATCATCACATCGAGTGTAGTCCACTAAACACAGACGTTGTTATAAGAGAACTGGGAAGACAGGTTGACAGCAACCTCTCTGTTGACCACCACAGTGCCACTGTGGTCAGAAAGTCGTTCTATGTGGCACATATTATTACTAAGGGTGTTGCATCCAGGAAGAAAGAGGTCATTGTCCCCCTCTACTCTTCCCTCATTAGGCCAGTTGTCGAGTACAATAGCCCATTTGGCATGTACCTCACTAGACACCTGCAACAACTAGAGAGGCTGCAAAAGTACCTCATAAAGAGGATCCTAGGCCTTAAACACTTGTCCTATATGGATTGACTCCAATAAGTCCAACTATTGTCTGTCTCATATTGGCTACTTTGAGGCAATCTCTGCTTGACTTACAAAGCCATGTCTGACCCAGCTCTGTTAGACATGCTACATCTAAAGAAACCCAGTCCATCCACACCATATGCCCCGGAGACCTCAACCTCATTTCCACAATCAACAGAACATGCTGGATAGGTTCATATCCCAGAGACTGTCCATGCTATGGAATAGACTTTACATACATGCCAAGCAGAGCACCTCACTGGCTCTCTGCAAGACAAATTTGGATGAGTGGATGGGGAATAGAAATCTCACCCTGGGGATCACTCCAGTGGATATACTCGATAGACACACTGGGGAGTAATGTCAGGTGGCACAATGCCAGGGTAATCCTACGGGCTAGGCTTGTAAAGGCTCCATGGCCATTCTCCTAGTACACACCTATGAAACTATGAAACTATGGATCTCAGCACTAGCATGTGTGTTTGCATGTGTGGGTGTGTGTCTGTGTGAATTAGTGTGCATAAAAGTGCTTATGAGTGTGTAAACATGTAGGTAAAAGTAGTTTAAGGCCCATTTCATCCAGTAGACCTCCAACTGCCATAAATTACAAGGGCTGGTGATGTTATTCACTTTACAGGTACCTTGGGAAAGTCTTCACCCTACAAGCACCATGGTGTGTACGGTATCTGCATAACACTATAGTACCAATAACTAGATAGGTAGGGGTTCTAATCTGAGTCCTGGCAAATGTTAGTGTGTGTGTGTGTGTGTGTGTGTGTGTGTGTGTGTGTGTGTGTGTGTGTGTGAGAGAGAGAGAACTGTGTCCTGTGTATGTGTTTGAGTGAGAACTACATTCATTGGGGGGTGCTATTTTTTATATTTAGGCCATGGTACTCCCAGTACACATCCCAAGGTCCACCTTACAAGGCCTGCTGTCTTCGTCAACCGTAAAGGTAACTGTCAACACTCTTCAGCCCAATAAGCCCCATGCCATATGTAGGAACTATGTAACTGTATAGACTGACTAACAAGATAGGCAGGGCTGCTAATCTCAGTCCTGGCAAATGCATGTATGAATGTATTTGTGTCTGTAAGTGTGTATAACTGTAGGTTAAAGCATTTTGAGTCCATTCTCACCCAGTACATTCCCCATTGCCATACTTTACAAAGCTTGGTGATGTTGTTCACCTTAAAATTACCTTGGGACACCTCACCCAGTAAGCTTTGTGTCATGTGCGATAAATGCATAACACTGTAGTAGCAATAACTAGATAGGTAGGAGCTCTAATCTCAGTCCTAGCAAATGTGTGTGTGGGGGGGCAGTATTCTCTGTGTTTGGTTGACACAATATCCTCTGGGAGTTTGGGGTTTACCAATCTGAGGTGTGTTACACTCACTACACTTACCATTGTCCACTTTACAAGAGTTGCTGATGTCAACCACCATAGAGTTACCGGTATACACCCCTCAGCCCTATAAGCTCTGTGACACATGCAATAACTGTTACACAGACCTGGTAAATGTGTACATATACAGTTGTACCATGTCTATGACAAGGTTGATGTGTTACCACTCTGCCATACCCATCACTGGCAATGTCTGCAGGGCCACATAGACACCTAGAACACAAACAAAATACAACATTCAAACAGTGTTACTAACACCAATTATGCATCATGGCTGAAAAGGTACACACACTCTGCAGTGTACCCATTACAAATACCAGCTAACAGCACCTTACAGAGCATTACATAGCTAAACTGTACTTAATTCACCCTCTGCATCAGAACCATATTAGCATGTCCCTGCATTGGTGGTATGGATGACAGGGATGTGGCACAGGTATCATCATATGCACAGGGTGTTGTGTGGGTTTGTCAGAGGCCTAGGCTGGGCCATACGGTTGACATCATGTGTGTGTTTGGATGGGTGTTCTATAAATGGGCCATGCATTTGTGGTGTGTGTGTGTGTCTGGAGGTGACTTGGCTGTGATGGTGATGTGTGTGTGTTTGTATGCACACAGTCATGCCATGCAGCTGCCCTACACAGAGGTTTATTGGACAGCTGTGGACCATACATGGCAGGGTATACAGTTGATCACCTCTGGCCATGGACACATATAATGTACCTGCCAGGGGTCTCACTGGCACCACCAGGCCCAAGGCCAGAAGCAGTACAACTCCCCTGATGGTGACTGCTGTCTGCTAGATCCATGTCTCTGACAGGACTGGCCAGGACCACATACCCATGGCCTGCTGAGTTGTGGTGTGGACAGCATCCCCCCTTCAGTAATGTTGGTGGTACTGCCACTACAAGAGTGGGAAGGTGCATGGCTCCATAGACTCTGAGCTGATTGTGGTGCTGACCTGCGTTCATGTGGTTGGACCCCATCTTCCACCACATGCTCAAGCACAGACATTGCATGATTAAGGAGTGGTTGAGGAGTGCCATGGTCTTATCCCACCATCTATTCATGACCTCAGTATTCTCATGTGTGGCCTTAACAAGGTCATGTAGGTCACCATAGACACCAGGAAGATGTGCATTCAGGACTCAGAGTATTTGTCTAGTGTTGCAGTCAGTATGTGCCTCCATGACAGCCTAAAATATGCATCTGGTGACACCTGCTGTGGCACTTGCGACAGGGGCTGGATGAGCAGCAGTCTTCCTGCGAGCACTCCTGTCCATCTGCCTGTGTGGGACCTCACCTGTACTCCAGCCATGGCAAGTGTCTACACTCACACTTTCCATAGTCACCACACTAGCCTGTTCCATGCCACCACCCACCAACTGTCCATTATCTGTGGCCACTGGAGCCAGGGCATGTGTGTGCATCATGACTGTGTGTGGGGATGTTGTGGACAACATTGGGATGCCAACTGATGGCACAGATTCAGCCCCTGATAACCCCACCTCTGCCTCACTATGACTTTCATCATTGTCAGAGTCTGCAGAGACACTGATGTCAGGTTCCATGTGGGGGGACCACAAACCCCATTGTCAGCTGTGAGGAGAAGACAACATATGTAAATGAATACCTTGCGTATAAGGTTGGCTGGTATACACACACACACACACACTCACAAACACACACACACACGGACACATACAGGTATGGTGGCACAAAAGGCATTACACAGACCTCACAATACCCAAATGATGACATGCATAACGTACAGACCACAACATACATTCTCTGGACAGGCCCTCAACATCATGCAGTGCAGTCATTTTTACTCCATGTCACTAACAATATACACCTCTGGGATACGAGAGTAATGCTAGTAGGTGATGGCCCTGCACTAGCACACACTGCACCCATGTACACATTATTGCTGTTTGTCTATATAGCACAGTGGCAGCTTCTACAGAACATACCTCACAACCATACAAATCTTCCCAGACTGTGTAGATGTCTGGCTCATATGTTTGCTCTGTTCCTCATAACTCATGTGTTTGTCTGACACATTACTGGGATGATCTGAGGATTGACGTCACTAATTAATGACATACATTTGAGTGTCAGACCCCAAAACCTGCAGGAAATTAATGTTAAAACAAATCTTGTTACACCTACAACTTTCTAAGCTTACAGTGGATATGATAAGTATACACACCCCTGTTAACATGCCAGGTTTTGTAATATATAAAATGAGACTGCAATAATTCATTTCAAAACATTGCCCACCTTTAATGTGACATATCACCTGTGCAATCTAATTGGCAAACAAACAAATGCTTTAGGTGTAAAATATAATAAATGAAATATGTACAATAGGGTGGTTGCATAAGTGTGCACATCCTTAAACTGATACTTTGTTGAAGCACCTTTTGATGTAATTACAGCAAGCAGTCTTCTTGGAAAGGAGTCTATCAGCATGGCACATCTTGACTTGGCATTATTTGGCCACTCTACCTTGCTAAAGCCCTCCAGCTCTGTCAGATTGCAAGGGCATCTCATGTGCACAGACCTCTTCAGGTCAAATCCCTGATTTTCTATCAGAGTTTGGTCCAGGCTCTGGCTAGGCCAATTCATAACCTTGATTGTGTTCTGGTGGAGCCATTCCTAGGTTGATTTGGATGGATGCTTTGGGTCATTGTCGTGTGGAACGGTGAAACTCCTCTTCATCTTTAGCTTTCTGGCAGATGCCTGATGGCTTTGGGCCAAAAGTGAGTGGTATTTGGAACTGTTCATAATTCCCTCCACCTTGACTAAAGCCCCAGTTCCAGCTTATGAACAGCAACCCCAAAGCAGGACACTGCCACTACCGTGCCTCACTGTGGGGATGGTGGTCATCGGGTGATGGAAAGAGTAGCTTGTGCACCAGACGTACCTTTTAGAATCGTGGCTGAAAATTTGAACCTTGGTCTCATTACACCATAACACCTTTTCACACATGCTCTTGGGAAACTTGATGTAATGTTTTGCAAATTGTAGCCAGGCCTGGATGTTTTTCTGTGTGGGAAGATGCTATGATCTTCCAACGTTACCCCATAGGCCAGTCTTATGGAGAATATGGGAGATTTTGCCACATGTATTACACAACCAGTACTTGCCAGAGATTCCTTCAACTCTTTCATTGTTGCTGTATGCCTCCTGGCAGCCTCCCTGACCAGTTCTTGTCATGTCTTTTCATCAGTTATGGGGAATGTCTGGTTCTTTGCAACATCACTATTGTCCCATATCTACTCCACCTTTTGATGACTGTATTCACTGTGTTCCATGGTATATGCAATGCTGTGGGAATGTTTTTGTAACCTACTCCTGACTGATACCTTTCAATACTGACATCCCTTTGATGTTTTGTAAGCTCTCTGCGAACCATGGCTTTTGCTATAGTAGGCAAATGAGTAAACATGCAGACCATTATTTAGTATTACTCAGAGTCTCTTTACTTAATGGCAGGTGTGTACCCAAGCAGTCTGAATGCTGTAATTAAATCACAAGCTGCTCCAACAAAGTGTTAGTTGACAGTTGTGCACATGTATGCATCCAGCTTATTGTAGGTTTTGTATCCTTCATATGTGGTCCCCTGACAGATTTGTTTGTTTTTCAAGTGAATTGTTCAGGTTATAGGTCACATTAAAGGCAGGAAAAGGTGGAATGAAATGCTGTGGTCTCATTTTGTTATATAACAAACACCTGGCATCTTAACAGGGCTGAGTATACTTTTTATATCCACTGTATAAGAGTAATATTTCAAATATGTCCCTATTTTTGGGCCTTTGTCCCCCCATTTTGTTAGTCTCTGTCCAGATATCTTGCACTGACAGGTTGTGAGGTATGCTACAGAAATGTTACATCTCCTTAATATAGGCCCCTGTGGTGACCACTGTGATGCAATGCAGTTAATCCCTCCACAAGTGAATATGCACATAATGCAATATGGCTAGGAGTGACAGTTGTGTACATGGTAAAATGCATGCCCTTAACATGCCTTGGGTATTGGTGAACCACAACAGGACAATTCCATACTCACCAGCTTCAGGCTGCTGTCCTATATCCAGACCAGAGGGAACTATGTAGATGTGGGAGAGAGGTAATGTCAGTATACTCACATGTGGCATTGGCATTGGTACAAGATGAATGCAGGTTTTCTGCACATTTATGGTACAAGCTCCAATACAATACAATTTGCTGTCCTTCACCATAGATGTGTATGTCTGTGCATTACAAAACCCAGCCACAACTGCATTCTGACCTGACATATGCATCTAGATACTCTACGGATTTCAGTATGGCTGTTACACTAGTCTATTGATCTCCAATGGGGCCTTATCTGCAAGCTCCTCGCCCGTTGTCTGGCTGCCACCCACTTCCACATTATGAATGTCTGGACTCTGATGTTGTGGTGGGGTGGGTGACCCAAGGTTGGCAAGGAGCTCCTCGGTGGGTGTAAGTGGGGCCTGCATGGCAGGACCCTCACCCATGGTTATGCGGTCCCTGGCCACAGCAGCAGCCCCTCACCGGCCATGGCGTATCAGATCAGTCCTATGATGCCAGACCTGCCCGCATGTTTGTGCGTTCGGCATCATTTACCCTGTGGACAAGGTCATCCCACAGGGTGGTCCAATCCTGCAGATGCTGTTGGTTCTGGCTGAACATTACACTGTAGTGCTGGATGATGTGGTCAGTTATTACTGCAGTTTCAGCCTCCGTGTAAGCAAGATTTCTGGTGCAATGCATTGCACCTGGAAGACATACACAGGGATACACATCACTTGACCTCATACATTTGTCAATGGTATTTACAGAACCTGCACATCAACATTGACTAGCAGTAGACACGAATCACAATCACATCATACCCCTGTCAGCTATCAGCACAGTATCAGATTGCATTGCAGTTCTGGTACTTTTGTGCCATGTTCCCCCCACTGAGGGCCAGTAAATTGCATAATCCTCTCTTCATCATCTGTGTAGAGGGATGAGACAATGGCCATCTTCCATGCAGATGGGGTGTGGATGGTGCTTAGGCTTTGTTTGACTACAGTGTGTAATGAAGCTGGGAGCACATGCCTGAGTTCATGTAGGATGCAGACATGGATGTTATCAGGTTCCATGGAGACCTACTTTTGCTGCCTTTCAGTAGGCATTATGGACCTGCTCCCTGATGATGAGGGGAGGGGTGCGGGTGCATGCATATCCACCTATACTGATGGGGGGACAGGGAGGTGACATTTCCACTTAACTTGTCTGCAGTTGGTTGGCTACAGCTATGAGATGTGTGTATGTGGTGTGATTGACCACCAGTACAGGGTGAGTTGGGTTGTTGTTTCTGAGACTGAAGATATATGTGAGGATGGCCTTGTGAATGGCCTTGATGGAGTGTATGTGTCCAATTTGTACTCATAGCTGGCCTTACTGTGGTTCACCTGTCACCTTATATGCTTATTCAGACAAAGGTGGACATGCTTCCAAGTTGGTGCCTACAACTGCTCGGTCCTGTACAGCCAATATTGCAACCTATTACATGGTTTGTGTATTGCTACTGTCCAACAAAGGGGATTGCCCTACCTTGGTGGAGGCGGGTTTTACTAGTCGGATATTGCTGAGACCATACAGCTATGTAGGTGCTCCTAAAGCACAGTATAAGGACAAAATGACTGACTCCAACAATTGGCTAAGATTCTGGTGTCATTCAAAGGGGATCCAGTATCTGTCTGCCTGGGAATACATGATCAACAAGCCACGATGCTTTGCCAGAGATGGTCTGCATCTGTCACCCTTGGGATTCAGGTTACTGGCTAAAGCTCTTGCCACCCCTATAATGCTTTTTTTAGGCAATACTCATAGGACAAAACCACCACTGTAACAGATACAAGCATGCAAAATCCAAAGGTAATGCTACTCAATGCTAGAAATCTAAATCTCAAAATGCATTCTCTCGAGGCACTCCTAAAAATGGAGAACATCGATATCTGTGCAGTAACTGAGACCTGGTTCAAGGCTCCAGAGAGCACCCCTGCAATACCAGGCTACAACTCTTACCATACTTTTTGGCCACCAAACCAAGACCAAAACACTAAAGGTGGAGGAGTGTCCATATTCACCAAGGATATTCACACCTCCAGGCTAGTTGCCCAACACAATGCATCTGAAATTCTCCAGGTGCAACTAACGCTAGGTAAGACTGCAATCCAAATTGTAGATTGCTACAGACACCCCACCATGCCCCAAGATTCTCACTACACCTTTCTAAACATACAGGAAAATGTTAAGATACAACCAAACACCCTAATACTGGGTGATTTAAACTACCCTGCCATTAACTGGGAAAACTACTCGGGTACCAACAACTTTTCCCAGTGGTTCTTGGAATTCATAAATTCCAACGCCCTGGGTCAACTATTCCATTGTCCCACCAGGGGCTCCAATATCCTAGACCTGGTCATTACCAGCATGAAAGATAGATGCTCCACACCAGTGGTCACCCCCTCATTGGTCAGGTCTGACCATAAGCAAATCACCCTTGACATCCACATCCCACCCCACCCCTCAGTAAGGAAACCTCTGTAAAAAAAACTTCTCCAAAGCCAACTTCATGCTACTCAAGTCAGAAGTGACAAACTTCATGACACCCATGCAGATGGGATCTGAAAGTTCGACTGCTGAATCTTACATTATGGCACTGTATGAGCACATCCACTCGTGCATGAATCATGCCATCCCAAATAGAACCAAGATGCTCTCCACGAAAAAAAGAAAGCCAGTCTGGTGGTCCCCTGCCATAAACAAGCTATACAACAGAAGGAAGAAACTGTTACAGAAAAGAGGAAAATCCCAAGATGCAAAAAACTCCCTTACCAGCCTCAGTAAGAAGCTGAGATCCCTCATAAAATCCTCAAAAGCTAGTTACGAAAATAAAATTGCCAAAGATTCCAAAGGCAACCACAAGGCATGCTATAGTCATGTCAAGAATCCATCGATCAAAGAAACCACCTTGAAAAACTTTTCAAAAGCAAACTTCACGTTACTTAAGACCGAGGTGGGAAGTTTCAAAGCCCCTATGCTAAAGGACAACGCTGTCCAAGCTCAATATCCTTTACTAATGTACTCTACAGGCACCTACAAGAATGCATGGATCATGCTATCCCAAACAAAACCAAGACTCACTCCTCCAAGAAAAGGAAACCAGTCTGGTGGACCCCTGCCATAAACAAGCTATACAATAGAAGTAGGAAACTAGTACAGAAAAGAGTAAAATCCCAAGAAGGGAAGACATCCCTAATCAGTATCAGCAAGAAACTATGATCCCTCATAAAATCATCCAAGGCTAGCTTCAAAAGTAAAATTGCCATGGACTCCAAAGATAACCACAAGGCATTCTTTAGCTATGTCAAGAATCTAAGTGGCAATTCTCAGATCTGCTCAGAGTTAATGCAGAATGGCACAAAATGCACTGAACTGACCGATATAGCCAACATCCTGGCAGACAGATTCAGTGCAAACATCAACCCCCTCTCACCCCCAAAAGGGCCCATAACTGTACCAGAAGAATGTAGTGCCCCTGAAATCACAGACACTCAGGTCAAAACAGCCCTCTCCAAAGCCAAAAACATAGCATCAATGAGACTGGACAGTGTCCCAGGCTGCATCCTACATGAGCTCAAAGATGAACTAACCCCTCACCTAAACACACTGTTTAAACTCAGCCTCTCTTCAGGCTATGTGCCCACAGAGTGGCGCACAACAACAGTTATTCCACTCCACAAAGGTGGAGCCACAACAGACCCTGGGAGCTATTGCCCAATAAGCCTGACTAGCTTGGTCTGCAAAGCTATGGAGCACATCATCATGGATCTCATTACCAGAGACATTGGAAATCTCCAAACACTGGACCCTACCCAGTTCAGCTTTGTTAAGTGCAGATCATGCCTCCTAAACCTGGTAGACTTCTTTGACATAGTTTCCAGGGCTATAGATGAGGGAAAGGTGGTCCACACAGCCTAACTAGACCTTGCAAAAGTCTTCAACACCATTCCTCACTCAGTTATTATAGACAAGCTCACCAGCCTGAACATAAACCCCTACGTTACAAGATAGGTTGCCAACTGGCTCATGGATAGAAGCCACATGGTAAGAGTTGCGGGAGCTAGGTCTGACTCTAAACCGGTTACAAGTGGCATTCCCCAGAGCTCAGTCCTAGGACCCCTCCTGTTTGGCATATACTTTTCAGAGGTACAGGCAAGCACAGGAGGACTATGGCTGACCAAGTTCATAGATGACTGCAAACTAGGGGCTATAATTGACACTCCAGCTGACACAGACATCCTCCAAAAGGGTCTCACTAAGACAGATACGTGGTGTCAAAACCATGGCCATAAAACTAAATGCCAAAAAGTGCATAGTCATCCCCTTTGGAAAAAACAAAGTACCCACAAACTACCACATAGGTGGTAGCCCCCTAAATGCGGAAGACGTAATAAGGGATCTGGGGACCCAAGTAGATAGTAACCTCTCTTTTGATAATCACATTGCCAAACTGGTTAAAAGAATCCTTCTATGTGGCCCACCTTGTAACAAAAGGGTTTGCATCTAGATCGAAAGAGGTCATTGGGCCCCTCTACGCATCACTCATCAGACCCATCATAGAGTACAATACCCCATTTGGGATGTACCTTAAAGACACCTGCAACAACTTGAAAGACCACAGAAGTACCTCACCAAGAGGATCACTGGCCTTAAGTAGATGCCCTATGCAGCTCAACTGAAGAAACTCCAGCTGCACTCCGTTGCATACCGCCTACTCAAAGGTGATCACTGCCTGACATACAAGGCCATGTCCAACCCAGAATTGATGGACATGCTCCACCTAAAGAAAACCATATCCCCTTGAGCAACATGCTCCAGGGATCTAAACCTCACCACAACAATAAATAGGACGTGCTGGAGGGATAGATTCCTGTCCCAGAGACTTCCCATGCTCTGGAACAAGATTCCAATCTACATTAGGCAGAGCTCCTTGCTAACCCACTTCAAGAGAAACCTTGATGAGTGGATAGGAAACAGAAAGTTTACCCCAGGGATCACTACAATGGCTCTGTTGGACAGAAGCACAGGGAACTAATCTAAGGTGGTGGCGAAAGCCAACATATTCTGGCTAGGCTTATAAATGCCTCTGAGCAGATAGCCTAGTACCTACCTATGAACCTATGAACCTATAAATGCAATGCTCAGATCTGCTCTGAGCTACAACAGAATGGCATTAAGTATACTGAACCCAAGGATATTGCCAATATCTTGGCAGATCGATTTAGTGCCAACTTCACCCCCCTCTCACCCCCTAAAGGGACATTCTCAATACCAAAAGATTGCCAAATTCCGGTAATCATGGCCACACAGGTAGAAACCACACTCTCCAAAGCTAAGACTACAGCATCCATGGGACCAGATGACATCCTGGGCTGTGTACTACATGAACTACAAAATGAACTGGCACCTCACCTAAGTGTCATGTTTAATCATAGCCTCACCTCAGGCTTCATGCCCACTGAGTGGCACACAGCTACAGTTATCCCACTCCACAAGGGGGGATCCACCTTGGATCCTGGGAACTACCATGCCATCAGTCTGACGAGCCTGATCTGCAAAGGCATGGAACTCATTATCATGGAACTTATAAACAAAGACATTGGCAACCTTCAAACACTGGACCCCACCCAGTTTGGTTTCGTGAAGGGCCGATCTTGTCTCCTGAACCTGATTGACTTCTTCGAATCAATCTCCAGATCTGTGAACAGGGGTAAGGCAGTCCACACAGCCTATCTGGACCTCGCCAAGGCCTTTGACACCATCCCCCACTCTGGAATCATAGATAAACTTACTAAGCTGGGCATAAATCTCTACATCACTCAATGGGTTGCCAACTGGCTTACTGACAGACTAAAAGTAGCCAACTCCAAATCCAGCTCCAGACAAGTGACAAGTGGAGTATCTCAGGGTTCAGTCCTGGGACCGCTCTTGTTTGGCATCTACTTCTCTGAAGTACAGGCCAACACTAAGCGACTCTGGCTAACAAAGTTCGCAGATGACTGCAAACTGGGAGCCATTACTGAATCCCCAAATGATGTGGATATTCTACAAAAGGGCCTTACAGGAACAGATGCTTGGTGCCAGAGCCATGGGCTCAAGCTTAATGCCAAGAAATGGATAGTTATCCCCTTTGGGAAAAAACATGTACCCATGAACCGTCTATATCACGTCATCGAAATCTTACTACATCGAATCACTAAAGGTCGACCTCTAGTAATTGATGTAGTAAAACATCGAATAACGTTTAAAAAAAAATAAAAATAAAAAAATAAAAAATAACTATTGTAGGCAGGGGGGCAAGCCCACCTGC
Source organism: Protopterus annectens (assembly GCF_019279795.1). Taxonomy (NCBI): domain Eukaryota; kingdom Metazoa; phylum Chordata; order Ceratodontiformes; family Protopteridae; genus Protopterus; species Protopterus annectens. Next base: position 1,015,620,792 of record NC_056733.1, read on the forward strand.
ACCCCCCCACACACACATCCCCTACTTAAATATTCCAACTCTGTGAGCACACTACATTAAGGTGAATGGAAATCTTCCCCTAAGGAGATTTCCGTTTACCTGCACAATGTTCTGCGCTTTTGATGTTGTGGTGCCAACAATATCAACTTCAACATTGTCAGCTTTAGACATCGTAAAGTAGACCCCCCCCATGAATTACCACATAGGTGGCAGTACACTAAACACCAAAAGTGTGATGAGAGACTTAGGGACACAGGTGGACAGTGGTCTCACCTTCGATAACCACATCGCCACAACAGTCAGTAAATCCTTCTATGTGGCACACCTCATCACTAAGGGCTTTTCATCCAGGAAAAAGTAGGTCATTGTCCCACTGTACTCATCCCTCATTAGACCCATTATACGGTATAATGCCCCATTTTGGTATGCACCTCACAAGACATCTGCAACAGCTGGAAAGGCTGCAGAAATACCTCACTAAAAGAATCATAGGTCTAAAGTAGATGCCATATGGTGACCATCTAAAAAAACTCCAGCTATACTCTGTGGCATATTGTCTACTCCTAGGCGATCTCTGCTTAACATACAAGGCCATGTCAAACCATGAGCTGTTGGACATGCTCCACTTAAAGAAATCCCAATCCCTCAGAGCCATATGCTCCAGGGATCTAAACCTTGTCATCACAATGAACAAAACATGCTGGAGGGATAGGTTCCTGACTCAGAGACTCCCCATACTCTGGAATAGAATGCCCATACATGTCAAGCAGAGCGCCTCCTTGGCCATCTTTGAAATGAACCTTGATTGGATGGGAGATAGGAAATGTCATGTCAGTCAGCCTGTTAGACAGGGATCCAGGGAAGTAAATATTGTGGGAAGAAAATATCCAGGGAATTGTTGTGGCTAGGCTTGTATAGGCCCTAGGGCAGATAGCCTAGTACCAACTTATGAACCTATGAACCTATAGATTTTTTGTAGTAGGTATGGACATGAAATCATGACACTGTTGGACACTCTCCAATTTCAACCTGATAATCATGCTTATTGTAGTACCCATTACAGTGTCAGGGCAATGCAACAACCAGTAGCTGTAGACATATGTGTCTGTTGAATGCACTAAAACTCATATTATACATGTGTACAACATGTACAGGTTATTTTCCTGACTGCTCGCAACTCGTGTCTGTTGTTTTCTGGCTTCCAGCTAAACCTACTCATACATACATGTGCACAGGTGATAACTGATATACATTTCTGATCTATGTCAGTATGGCACACTGTAGTTACACTCTTGCTGCTCAGTCATACCTCTCAACCTGTTAGACCAGGACATCTTCATGACAGCACACATAAATGGGGTCAAAGGCCCCAAAATATTGACACTGTATTACTATTGCTGTGACTTACTTAAGTCAGTTGGTAGCACAGTATGAACCTATGAACCTATACGTATAAAGCCATGTCCAACCCGGAATTAATGGACATGCTGCACCTCAGAAAAATCCAAATCCCATCGAGCTACGCGCTTGAGAGACTTGAACCTCAGCACTGAAATAAACAGGACATGCTGGAGGGACAGATTCATAACCCAGAGGCTCCCTTCACTCTGGAATAAAATCCCAGTCCAGGTTACTCTCTGCAAGAAGAATCTTGATGAGTGGATGGGAGATCGTAGGTTTACCCCGGGTATCACTTCTGTGTCACTGTTAGACAGAGGCACAGTATACTAACCTCAAAAAAGGGCATAGCAAAATTAATTTAAAATGGGTGGCGAAAGCCAAACACACTCTGGCTAGGCTTATAAATGCCCTAGGGCAGATAGCCCAGTATGAACCTATGAACCTATGAACAGTAGGTTTTGCATTCTCAGAAATACCCTGGAGGATGTCCAACATTCATAAGTATGCTATTATGTTCTGATGTCAGTGTTCACAGACTTGCCAATGGTTTGCCAGACATAACACACCGCTATGTGTAAATGACTACAAATATTAGGCACATGTGTGGTTATTGTGCTGCAGAACACTTTACAGTTGAATGGTATGAGCTCAGTATATCACATGCAGTTCAACACACATTTCTGTGACAGTACTATGCACATACCCTGTATAGGTCTCTTAGATTTGCAACACAAACATGTATCATAGTTAGATTCATAAGTAACATATGGATATGCACAACATCCCAGTAGCCAGCCTAGCAGTGTCACAGTCAGTATTGTTTGACAGACACCCCAGTAGTAGTCATGTTTGAGCTGTCCTTTCCTGGGGTGACTCAGGAGCCTGAGCTGTGATCAATGTCACTGCAGACAGAGCCAGATGCTATGGCCATATGTACTGTTCAGCAATATATCAGTACAGCAAGTCTTGTTGAGACATATTTGTTTAACTTCCTAATTCCCATTATTACATGCCCACTACTGCATTTCATTACATTCTTACATGTTTCACATACTTGTTTTTTTTCCAGGTAGTCCTGAATAGTCGTGTTTTGGTTTTGTTTGGTTTGTTTTGTGGTTCTCTCTCTCTCTCTCTCTCTCTCTCTCTCTGTTTACTTATGTAGAGGTTTACACCTGTTTTGTATAGACAGCAGCTTGCCTTTTGTAGGTGATAGTCATGAGCAGGTGATGGCCTGTGCACCAATACATACATATATATATATGTGTGTGTGTGTGTGTGTGTGTGTGTGTGTGTGTGTGTGTGTGTGTGTGTGTGTGTGTGTGTGTGTGTGTGTGTGTGTGTATTTATATATATATACAAAACATGACTGATTACACAGAGCTTTTTCCCTAATGTTGAATGCCTCTATTTCATTATATGTTTGAAAAAGTAAAAGAAATTCCTGCAGCTCAAATAGTACAGTGGTGCATTGCTCTGGCTATAGTGTACAGAGTTCTGGGTTCAAAACCTGCCACAGCTGTCTGTTTTGTTGCTGGGTAGAACAGTGACTGATGAAGACAGAGTGATTAATGTAGTTTTAAGTGGATTTGGGTGACGCTAAGTGATGCCAAAATACGGTTAGTCTGTTTTGGCTTCACTTAGAGGCATGTATTCCCACTTATACCCACACTAATTTCTTTAAAAGAAAAGAAAAAGAGGTGATACGAAAGTGGTGAAAAAGGGGCACACAGATGGAAAAACAATATCAAAGGTAGCTAGGGATGTGCAGGATGGGTGTAGGGAAGGTCCATAGCTGTCCATTTCTTAAATAGCAACAGCAGTGCATTTGTACAGAATTTGGAGGTGAATTTGGACACAACCCCAGAGAGAGGGGTGAGGACAACAGAAATGTGTTGGCAAGCCAATTGGACCAGGTTGCATGTGTCCAGTGGACATGTGTGCAAAATGGACAGCTATGTATGGGGCAATATTTTTTTTTGGAGGACAGATGCCCTTTTTTTTAAAGTTGAGAGTGGGATGTTGGGGAAGAATGTAGGTACATCTGGGGAGGTAGGTTGGGTAGGGAGACATTCAAGACAGGCAAGATAGCAGACGGGGCAGTATAGTTGGGAATCTAAAGCCCATGAGACACCAAAGGGATACAGTGGGACTAAGGTCCCCACCCATGGGTGGTCACCACTGCACCTTCACGGACCCAAAGGTGTCTATGCCAGGGGCTGGACAGGAAGGGCTGCCTGTCTCTTGAGGTGTGCCAGGCAGCCCTCAATCTGGCACAGCTGGTCATGCAACTCTGTTTGGATGATGCTGCACACTGTATCCCGGAACTCTCTGCAGGTGACAGGGTCCTGTCCATGCCCGCTCCCAGGGGTGGATGGGCCCCATCCCCTGAGGCAGTTCCACCCAAAGGTGGTGCAGGAAAAACAGACAAGGAAGTCCCGGGTTGGGTCCCAGATGTTCTGGGGCCCGCTGTCATGACCAGATGAGGCGGGACAGGTGGATCCACCAGGATATGCCTTCCCAAACATGCTATGGTGTTGAGGTTTTACAAAATAAGTTGCTTAGTCATGAACAACACATTTCAAGGTTAGTTATAACAGCTTGCATGGGTGTTCCAATTAATCTCATAAAACAGATTTGAAACAGATGCATAGCAAGGAAAACACATGCATAAATGGAACAACAGTATACATCATAACAGCATGCCAGTAACATTGACAGGAACATACCACCAACAATGGTATTTGAACAAGGTTTGTTAACATGCAACCAATCAAATATATGAACAATAATAGAACACAAGTCCCAACATTAGGTTTGGAGAACAACATACCCGTAGTATGATAATAATAACTGATGCAGATGAGGGGTGGGGGTAGAGACAAAACATCCATTAACAACTGTTTATGCTTCTATTTTCTACAACAGTACTGCTCAATACTCTATAGGTCTGCCCTCACTTTACATATACCTATGGCCCATAGCTTCTGTAGCACTAGGATACCTATTAAACTGTCAGCCCGGAATGGTATGGGGAAAACTGTGACAACTCTGGGTACATGACTAAATGGGATTCATACATGTCAGGGTTACATATCTGGCACAGAAGGGGTATCCTGAACTGCTGTTATGTGAGTGTGCTACTGTCATACTTCAACTGGTTTCTTATCTGTGTCCAGGGTTATTGGCAACAGTGACCACTAGCCATGACAGCGTGACACTTTGGAGACATTTATCAGGAAGTGTACATGTATGTACCTATCCTGCTGTCATTTGCAGGCATGTGGTGGGACAGTTGAACAGTTGTGCACAGTTTATTAGTATACCCTTCATACAGCTACTACCAAGATTTTCTTACCAGTAAAACCTGTGGAGAAAATATCTGTTAACACTACCTGACTGTTTTTACATATATTCCTGATTTCTTGTGTGTAGATATGCACACATCTTAGTACCATTCCTTGGATTTAAATCATGTCTGGGTATGCAAAATAACAACTAAGCTATTTCTCATCACACTGAGCTACTGGGGAACTGCTGTTTTTTGCTTCACTGGTTTCTGCCTATTAGTCTCTTGGTTAGACAGTCTGAACTTGTAATCCTGTGATGCATGCATGACAGATAGTTAGTGTACTGTGCATTAATCCTTTGAATTACTACTATCTGGAAAGCAAAGGTTAACACAGGGCATTTATATCTTGTTTTACAGCTCCATTCTAAGTCTACAACAACATGCCAGAGTAAACACAACAGTTTGTGTTATAGAGGTTTATTTCAGATCAATATTAGTCAGACAAACTTTATTTATTCAGTTAACACAGTAACAGTATACCTACTAGCAGTACACAATGTACTCCTTCTTAGTTATTTGCACACTATACTGCAAAATAGATTTTTACTCACCAGCCTGTCAGCACAGTCTCAGCATTCTGTCTGTATGGTCTTCGATGTTACTATCGCTCTCTGCTGCAGCTTTAGGGGAGAAAAACAAACATTATGCATACCTGTCTATCACATCCTCAGGCTAGAATTTGGTACACTTGTATCTGTGATACATACAAACTGCTGGAGCATGGTTGTCCCTGGCATCTTGAATCCACTGGCCCAAGAGTGCCCCCTTCCTCCACTTTAGGTTAGCATTGTGGTGCCAGACCTGCTCACCAGTTCAGGGGATGCCAGTAGCACTGGTGAGATCACTAGGTGAGACAGTCCCAGGTCTCTGCTTTATATTGTGATCCTTGGTAATGGCCCTGCAGCAGTCTCTCACCATGGCTACTTATGAAAAATCCAGCCATGACCCTGGACTCCACGTTGCCCCAGCACTGCACCCTAAAATGTGGACCCTCACCTATGCCAGCCATGGTTCCTGGACAAGTTGAACTATAATAGGTACTGGCTGTATTCCCACCTGGGTGGTCTAAATAAGGCCATATTCTACCCCTTTGCCATCATTGGTTGATTTTGTAAATGTTGAGCACAGCTTAACAGTGTGCTAACCCAGTAAGCCAGTTTTAGCAATGCTTAAAAGGGAAATTGTTGAGCACTGCTTAACAGTGCACAAATACATTTAGCTGGGCTGACTGTTGCTTAGCATTCAGATCTAAGCATTGCTTAAACTGTCTAAGCATAGCTAAGCAATGCTAATCATTGCTCACTTCTAATTTTTAAAAATATTAGAAAAATGACTTCATTTGTAAGTGTACCACACATTTGTAAGTGTATATGATTTACTTTACATGATGTCTCGCTATGTGCTTTCATTACATTACCAAGGGGTGTGACTATTCTGTATGGGACACTTGTGCATACATGGGTATTTTCACATGTTTTATGTACTCATGTGTCCATTTTAGACCAGCTACACTACCCTGGTTGACAAATATCACTTACTAAATCATTTACAAAAAAAAAAAAAAATAACACTGCTTCCTTATGTAAAAATAAAGTGCTTGTCTTGGTACTCAAACCATGAACACTTGCATACAAAGCTGGGACTCTAACCACTATTCTATCCCAGCATTAAGATTTCACTTGTATATTTTTATTTATCATCTCTGGGGTGTTTAAGCAATGCTGGGCAGAGGGCTATAACATGCACACCCACTCAGCTATGCTTAAACATACCTTAGTATGGAAAAAATATATATTTTTATTTATTTATGGCCTTGTACAGCTTTGTTACTTTAGGAGGTTGACAGGTATTTGAGGCAGGCATCTGGGCATTCTGCAGACACCTGTACAGTTGTGGGCTTTGCCCATATGGCACTTTCATATGGCAGACATTTGTGTTTCAGTCTTCATACCCTTCAGGAGGTCTGTGCTAATGTTAACCTTTTATTCAGCTTTCGGGTTTGTCAGTGCAATATTTAAAATGTGTCACTATTTTTGTGGCTTTGTCCCCCATTATTTATGGCTTTGTTCTGCTGTTTTGCTCTGGGAGGGTGAGATGTATGCAAGGCAGGCATCTGGGCATTCTGCAGAGACATGTACAGTTGACGGCTATGGCTGTATGGCACTTTTACAATGCAGGAGGTATGTGACAGAACTTGTCACACAATTCCTGCATTGTTTATTACTCCCCTATCTAGTTCAGTGTTCATGGACATTGAAATGCTCATTTTATTTCATTCCAGTGTCCACAGACACTGAAATAAGTGCCATATGGTACTTTTAGTGCAGGGGGCATGTTGCTGTGCATGCACTGCTTAGACATGTCCCCTGCACTCATTCACTGTTCGTGTCCGTTTAGCCTTAACAGCAGTGCGCCTTCATGAATATGCAAGGCAAGCTGCTGTTAAAGCTAAGGCTAAACAGACACAAACCACTCCGTGCTGGAATAGCACTATTCCTATTCCTGTACAGAGTTTATTGAATCCCAGGGTTAGATTAAATTACAAAGTGAAGAGATTCAGTATTAATAGAAATTATCAATAAAAATAAACTTTTTGCAGATGATATTATTTTTTTAACTAGGCGATATTTATAAATAATTAAATGAATTTAATAAAGAAATGTATTTAAAGTTATATCATAAATTAAATTTAATGACAATTAGTCAGAGACTCTTTTAATAAATTAACAAATAAATATAAACCTGAAAAGTAAGCATCAATATAACAGGGGAAAAAACAAGTAGCAAAATATCTAGGAATACTAATTATTACAGTTTTAACCAAATTATTAATATTGTTTCCCATAAAATCATTGAGGAAATAAATACATTTTTTATAACAATGGAAATTAAATTTCTTTACTTTTGCAAAAAATGATGCATATTAAAATGATGATCGTACCAAAAGTATTATACATGTTAATATCAATAGCTTTATTTCCAGGAAATTAAAAAAAAAAATGATGTTTTATTTTCTTTGGTGCCCATTAACACGAATTATGTTTTATTTTCCTTAGTACCCATTAACGCCAAGAACTGCATTTAAACTCAGTTTTGGGGAATTCAGAGGCATATGTTTTCCAGAGCTAGAATTATATTTATTAGCAGCAATATTTAATGCAGTGGATAAACTCTTACTATAATACTCACTGAAAAAGTCTTCATGAGCAGATTACTTTAAATACGTATATGTTTAAAGAATTCCAAACCATTAAAATAGCAAAGAATTTTTTTCAGTATAAAATGTTATAGAGGAGAATTCAATAATAAATTTATATTTTCTTTACATGACGCTAATTTTGAAATCATGTATAAATGTAATTTATAAAATGTATTTGTATATACCTTTAACTTTCACAATAGTTTTATTAGATAGTCATAATTTATCTCATATGATTTTATTTAAAACTAATAGTTTTGTGTTTTGGTTTGATTTCTTAAAAATAAGAATACTTTTGTCAACTGGTGAACATATTTAGAAAATAAGAATTTCATGTATATTTGCAATTCATTTTACTACACCAACATTGAAATAATGTTTATGTTCTGTAAAAGAGGAAAAACAAAATTCCAAAACTATATGAATATCTTATATCTATTATTTTAGGAGAAGTATCATTTAAGGGAAGTTTTACTAAATCTTACAAGATAATAGTAAATGGTAATAACAATGTACATCAACACTATGTGAAATGTATTGATCTCTTAGAATAAATAAGTTATTAGAGGAACAAAATACAAGCTTATAATGGAAGGTCTTTATGTGGAAATAGAGTCAAAGAATTTCAGCCACACCTTTTACGATTTCTATATTTGATAAAGAACAATTTCCACATTTCCAGATGTAAGAAAACACTATAGGCAGATTGGGTTCATATGTTTGTAGACATTGAGAACTTCTGGAAAGAAAAATATGATTTTTAAAAAGTTTTGTGGAATGATAACCGCATGTTCACAAGAGCAACAATTTTAACTAATGTACCAGCTCCATCTGCAATATATGTTAATCAGTATATAACATTTTGGGGTTTACTTTCAATTGCAAGGAATGTTATAACTTGACAACGGATGTCAAATTGAATATTGTTGTGTAAAGAATTTCTTGTTAATTTAGCTACTAGTTTTGTAAAAATGAAAAAGAACTCCTAAAACTGAGAAATCTAAATAATTCTAAGAAAAATATGTTTGGACAAGTTAGCAGTTAATATCAAATTATAATGGAAAATAAAATTGAAGATGTATTTAAACTGTATTCATGTTAATATTACTGTCACTTATTGTTAAGTGTATTTGAAGTGATTTCCTTTCCTTTTCTTCAATATATTGTGTATGTATGTTAAAATAAATAAAAATTGTTTAGGAAAAATACTAAAATAGAAACTAAAAATAGAAAAAGAAAGATGTGGCATAATAATTAGAATAAACAATATTATTATGTAAATACATGTGAAAATTTACAGGAACTAGAGATTAACGCAATTGAAATAAGGAAAAAGTGGTATAACAAGTTAACAAACTGTCAGGACTTCCTATGGAGACTGGCAGTAAATAAGTTACCAGCAAAGAGGAATATACCAAATATAAAGAAATGTAAAACAGAGTGCTTATTTTGTTGGGATAAAGAGACAACAGAACACACTTTTCATTTGAAAGGTAAAAGAGTGGTGAAACTCTGGAAAAGGTTTGTGAAGATTTTTTAAGAAGATAATGTCATGAATATTATTATGTATGAGCATTATAACAATAATAAAAGGAAAGAATATTTGTGAAGGGGAGATATGAATTTAAGTAATATGGTTGGATGGGCAATTAAAGACTGAATGATTCTTTAAATGGGAAATGAATTTTGGCAGAAATAGTTTAAAACAATCAGATTATGGTTGTGGAAGAAGAAGTGGGGGCAATTATGGAAGAACAATGAGAATGATATAAGAAAATAATAAGAAATATAAATTTGTGTATGCGTGCTTGTAAATAATGTTTCATGTTGTGTTAAATAAAGAACCACTGTTCTTTTACATGCTGTGGGATCTTTTGCATCCAGCCAAGTTGTCACCAACTCAAGTAGATGGTACATCAGCTAAATGAATCATTTACCTTTCTTTCCATAGTTATTTGCTTCCAGTACCTTGTTTCCTTTGTTATATTCTCCAATGAACTTCATCTTTCTCTTGCTATTTTCTCTGACCCTAGTTGCATTCATTCCTATTAGTAAAATCTGCTCCTTCCTTTCAAGTCTTGGCTTAGTTCACTGAATACTTTATTTGACTTTATAGAGAGTGCCTTTTGATCCTCGTGAAAATAGAAAGTGCAAAAGCTACCTTGCTGTTTAAAATCATAGAATCTAAAATTATGTCATATAGTCTTATGAATTCTTTGTGGATAAATAGTGAAGAAGTGAAGCCTGATATATTTTCTTAGATTCAAAAGTCACCGCAGATGGTGATTTCAGCATGAAATTAAAGGGAAGCTATGGCAAATATGGAGAAGATTTTAAAGAGCAAAGATAACATGTTGTCAGCAAAACGGCATATGCTCTAAGCTATGTTTTTTCCCTGTAATAATATTTAGCTGTGAGAGATTGACTATAGATGAAAAAAAAGATGAAAAAAATAGTTTGAAGCTGATGATGGACTTGGGAAAATCACTGTTACTTTCAGGCTTAATGGCCTAATCAATAAAGCATTGGTGTCCTAACCAAGGGATTGTGGGTTTCAGGCAATCCTGGGTGATATACTCTTAAGAAGTTTCACTTTCTCCAAGCTCTTTCCAGCTTAGAGAATGTGGACATCTGTTCAGTTACTGAGACATGGTTCAAAGCCAAAGAGAGTACCCCAGCAGTGCAAGACTTCAGTGCCCTCTATACATTTAGACCAGCAACTGTACAGACGGGGATTAAAAGTGGACATCCCTTGATCTACATCAACAACAAGCAAAACTCTAGATTGAATGAACAGAGTGATGCACTGCAGTTCTTCCACATTGAGCTTACCACAGACAAAATCCTATAGTGTTTCTTAGCAAGCTACACTTTACCCTCAATGTCCCACGAAACCCATCCCTCATACTTAGATCTATTAGGGACACTCACCACTCAATCAAAAAATATTCATGGGAAACTTTTATTATCTCTGTTTAAACTGGAAATCCTACATGACCACAAACTAGCAGGTACAGAGATTCCTAGATTTTGTAAACACAAACACCCTTGACCATTTAGAGTGTACCCCTACTAGAGGTACACCCAGTGTTGCATACTCTCTAGTAAGGTCAGACCACAAAACAGTCTCCTAATAAGAATTAGTTGTTTAACCCCAGCAAACTCTGTAACAGTTAGAAACTACTCCCAGGCAAACTACCTTTTATTAAGTGATAACCTGTCAAAATTGCAAGCCCCTCCTAACCAAAAAAAATCAGCACCCTGTGCAGAATTATTTACAGAAGCTGTGTACAACCATACTAATGATTAAATAGAGGCTGCTGTGTCTAACAGAATTAAGCCCAAAGCTAACACAAAAAGCAAATCACCCTGGTGGAATCCAAAATTAAACAGGTTGTAAAACAAAAAAGACTTAGCTAAAATTAGGACGTGTAACACCAAAAAAGATAAAATCTCTGTCATCAAACTGAATAGACAACTAAGAGCACTTTATGATATAAAGATAGCATTTCAGGCCAAGAACAACCATAAGGCCTCATTTAGCAATATCTGAAACCTCAAAGCTAGCATACAACTGTGTGCTGAACCTTTGGTAAATGGAGCCACATTCATAGAACTGTGAGTTATAGCAAATCTTCTGGCTGACAAATTAATCTCAGATTTTACCCCCTCTCATTCCCAGCCCCCCCCCCAGGAAATACCATCTAACATAATCCATCTAATTATCAGTTGAGAGCAGGTCTTAGATGGTCTCTCTAAGGCTAAGTATTCTGTTTCAATTGGCCAAGATAATAGCCTGAAACATGACCTATCAGGACCACTGGTGTCAGTATTCAACCATAGCTTCTGCACAGGCTTCATACCATGGGAATGGAGGACTGCAACAGTCATCCTTCTGCTCAAGGGTAAACCACCAACAGAGCCCAACAACTTCAGGCCAATTAGTTTAACTGGTCTCATATGCAAAGTCAATGAAAGAATTATGGAAATGATTAACAATGACATAATAAATCTTCAGACAATGGACCCAAACCAGTTTAGTTTCATCAAAGGCTGGTTATGTCTACTGAACCTGATTGACTTCATTGACAAGGTCACCAAGGCAATTGATGAGGATGACATTGTGCATACTGCCTACCTTGACCTAACAAAGGCATTTATTATAATGCCACACTCAGACATTGTAAACAAACTCACAGAATTAAGCATAAACCCCTAGGTAACTTATTGGATGGCCAGCTGGCTCACAGGCAGGACCCAGTAAGTTAAGATTTGAAGTATCACCTTCACAAAGAGGCCAGTTGCTGTTAGAGTCCACCAGGCTCTATACTGGATCTGCTCCTCTTTGGTATCTATTTTTTTGGAAGTCAATGCCAATGTCAGGTGCCTCATTGAACCCACCTCTCTCCAAGATATTAACATCTTACAGGAAGGTGTAACACAAGCAAATGACTGGTGACAAAGCCATGGCTTAAAACTCAAAGACAAAAAAAATGCATAATAGTACCTTTTGTGAAGTTGGCCACCCACAGAAACTACCTCATTGATAAAACACCCATAAAAGTAGACACAGTATTTAAGGATTTGAGGACTCATGTAGATAGCAACCTAGCTTTTATCCAACATGTTTCTACTTTATAGGAAAATCATTCTATGCCACTTTGTATATAAGTAAAGGTATGGCATCTAGGTCCTGAGAAGTCACTGTGCCTCTGTACTCAGCTATCATCAGACCCACCATTGAGTATAATGTCCCCTACAGTATGCACCTCAAAAGGCACATGCAACAACTGAAACATCCACATGGTTTCCTCACAAAAAGAACACAGGGCATAAACATAATGCCCTATGCAGATCACCTCAAATCCCTTATCTATATACTCTGATTCCTACAGAATACTGAGAGGTGATTTATGCCTGGCATACAAGGCATCATTGGATCTCACTCTGCTAGACTTTTTCAATATCTTCAAACTGAACAGCACAAAAATGTTTAGATCTAAAGACTTAACTTTGCTTGTGACAACAGGAAATTTTGGAGGTACGGGTATGTATCTCAGAGAATCCCCATTCTCTGGAAAAGGCCTCCCATCCATGTGAAGCAGAGCCCTTCCCTAACCTTATTCAAGTACAACATGGACCAGTGGAACTTCACCTATGTATCTGATGAGAGAGGCAGGCTTTAAACAATGGCCTAATGAACATACACCCCTTAAAATAGCCTACAGATGCCCAATAACTGTGTGATACATTTGGGCTGCATACCCAGGATAATAAAAGCCGATAGGTAAGGTTGCATGCTAGGAAATCAAGACTTTTCAACTATGTGTTGAAGAAAACTTTTGAGAATTTGTTGGACCTTAAGAAAATCAAATAAGTTATTTCTTAAGGAAATAAACATTGACTCAGAGAAAAAAACAGCAATGTTGTGAAAGATTAAAGATAAAAGAAGAAGAGTACAGAAGAGAAGACAATTAGACAGTTTTACTAAAGTAGTGAATATGAATTTCAAGATCTTAAAAAGCAGTTGTTGACAGACAATCTTGAAGTATTGCAGGTAATGAGATCATGAAGATTTGAACTCAACTAAATGACTAAACAAGAAGAAGAACAATACATTTCTCATTTTCCAAGGTTATCAAACAGCCAGAGTTCAGTGCCTACAAAGTCTTCTCTTGTACCCACAAATTGTGTCTTGTCATTCAGCTGGGTGCATAGTTTGCAAAAACAATTCCTGATACTACTTCAGTACAAAAATCTGAGATTCTGAGGAAAAAATGTGAATGCATGGTTCACAATGCAAAGGTTCAGATATCAAAGGACAGCTTCTATCTAAATGTCCATATGGTGACACTTAAGCAAAGGTAAAAACTAGGGTGGGGAGAAGGATTCAAGTTATTAGAGCATAAGAGGAAGTTGTCAATGGTCTAAATGTGCAGTGCCAGCATTCATTAACAAGCTGTGGATGATATTATGAGTTATGGGTGATGTACTTGTGCAGTGCCAGCATTCATTAACAAGCTGTGGATGATATTATGAGTTATGGGTGATGTACTTGTGCAGTGCCAGCCTTCATTAACAAGCTGTGGATGATATTGTGCAGTGCCAGCATTCATTAACAAGCTGTGGATGATATTATGAGTTATGGGTGATGTACTTGTGCAGTGCCAGCATTCATTAACAAGCTGTGGATGATATTATGAGTTATGGGTGATGTACTTGTGCAGTGCCAGCATTCATTAACAAGCTGTGGATGATATCATGGGTCACGAGTGATGTACATGTGCAGCGGGATGTATGGGGTACAAGGGAAAGGTAGTGCCTCTGATGGGCAAACACGTCGTGCTCTTCAGAGTAGTTCACCCACCTTGGTCCTCACCTGACACTCATCTCTCACCTGTGGCTCCTTGTAGCTGTTTGCATGCAACAATGGCCATACCCCGGGCAACAGCTTCCACTGGCTGGCAAAACCAGGTGAGGGTAGCCAATGGGTTTGTAACCCTCAGTGAGTTAAGGCCTGTCTTACCTATTCATGTGAAGACTGGATCTAGTGGACTGTGCAGAGGAAATCACCAGACTGATTCAATGGGCAGGAAGGCGGACTCAGCAAGTGCTGTGGAGTTCAAATAGGGCACAGTGAGACACATTAGGACATTGTTGGCCATCCAATGCATCCCAACCCATCTCCAGTTGTCTCGACTATGTCCTCCCACTGGACCAAGATAGGATTGGATGAGAGAATGAGACTGACAATCTGTGCAACTCTTCCACACTATAAACCAGTTCACGTGCAAGTCAAGACATCACCACCCCCTGTCAAGTCCTCTGGCAATGGGCAAATGATGAAGCAGCAAGTGTGGATACAGTGGAAGGTGTAGCCACAACCCCACACACAGGTGGCCCAGGTCAATTGGCCACTCTCTACTGGACTAAAGCAACAGTAGAGTCTGGCATCACCCTGGGTGTCTAGCAGCCCTATCTAGGATTGATCTGCTCACCTTCATGGTCTGAGGAAGGGGCTAGAAAAGGTGCCCTAAACATAGCCTACTCCACTTCACCCCTGGCCTGCTTGCAGCAGCAGGTGGGGATCCCAGTTATGCAGTTGAATCACAAAGGAAAAAACATCATTGATTTCACTCACCATTGGCACATGGAATGTGTGCACACTCATGGATAGTTCCAAAACAGAGAGATGGACAGCACTTGTTGCAAGAGAACTTGGCAGGTACAACATACAGATAGCAGCCCTCAGTGAGACCAGGTTCACAGATGAAGGCCAGCTGACAGAAGTTAATGCCGGTTATACCTTTTACTGGAGTGGCCACAGCAGCAATGAATGTCATGAAGCAGGAGTGAGTTTTGCCATCAGATCTAATTTGATCAGCAAGTTAGTTAAACTCTCAAAAGGATTCAATGACTGAATCATGTCTCTGCAGCTCCCTTTCAAAGGAAAGCACCACGCCACCTTCACTAGTGTATATGCCCCCACCATGACAAACCCAGAGAACAAAGGCAAGTTATATGCAGACTTGGAGTCCCTCATAACATCTGTGCCCAAGGCAGACAAGCTCATCATTTTAGGTGACTTCAATGCCAGAGTTGTTGCAGACTACCAGACATGGGAGGGAGTCATTGTGGGGAATGGAATCGGAAAAGCAACAGCAATAGTCATCTACTTCTGAAGACCTGTGCAGCTCTTGGCCTGTTGATCACAAATGCAGTCTTCCACCTACCTAACTGTAACACTATGTCTTGGATGCACCCACAGAGCAAGCACCGTCATCTCATTGATTACATCATATTACGGAGAAGGGACAGCCAGGATGTTAGAGTGACTAAGGCAAGGCGTGGTGCAGACTGCAGGACAGACCATAGACTCATCCTCTCAGAACTCAACCTGCACATTCAGCCTAGGTGGTGCCTGCAGGGGAAAAAGATCAATAGGCTCTTGAATATCAGCAAGTTAGAAAGGCACTCTGTGCACCAGAACCTCATTGAGGACATTGACAGTAAGCTTGACCAACTCAACTTTGGCACCAATGGTGTAGAAGAGGACTTGGGCAGCTTTTAGGGATGTGGTCTACAATAATGTTCTTGCTCACTTGAACCTGAATACATTCAAACATCAAGACTGTTTCAACTTCAATGATGAAGAAATTCAGAAGTTGCTGGATAAGAAGCATGAAGCCTTTAGATCCCTCCAGCAAGACACTACATCCATCTGCAAAAAAGCAGCCTATAACTCCATCAAAAGCAAGGTGCAAGCAAATCTCAGAGAGAGATGCAAGACTCCTGGCTCAGCAGAAAGGCAGATGAAATCCAGAAGTATGCTGACAGCAACAACTTTAAGCATTTCTATAATGCCCTGAAGACCATCTACAGGCCACAGTCCTTTAGAACATCACCACTACTCAGAGCTGACAGGTCAATCCTGTTCACTGACAAGACTGCCATCTTGGAAGGATAGGCTGACCACTTCAACAATGTCCTGAACAGGCCTTCCTCCATAAATGCTGAAGCCATTGACCACATGCCACAAGTCACCATTAACACAAGATTTGCCTGGCAGAATCTCCAAAGGAATCAGAGGTTAAGGAAGCAATTAAGCTTCTCTCCAATGGTAAAGCACCAGGCTCTGACTCCATTCTAGGTGAAATCTACAAGACAGGGGGACCAGTCTTGTTACAGAAACTCACCAAAGTTTTCCAGACCATGTGGCAACAGTAAGTTATCCCTCAAGAGCTCACAGATGCCTCCATCATCCATCTCTACAAGAGAAAGGGAAACAGGCAGTCTTGTGACAACCATAGAGGAATCTCTCCTGGTCAACATTGGCAAAATACTTGCCAGAATCCTCTTTAACCGCCTTACTCAACACATGAAAGATGGACACCTGCCAGAGAGCCAGTGTGGTTTTAAAGAGGGCCGAAGGACAGTGGACATGAGATTTGCAGCACATCAACTATAGGAGACATGACAGAAACAGAACAGTGACCTTTATACAGCATTCATGGACCTGATCAAGCCTTTGACACCATTAGTCATGAGGGGCTATGGCGGAGTATGGTGAAGTTTTGCTGCCCAGGCAAATTCACCAGTATGGTGCACCAGTTCCATGATGGCATACTAGGTCAAGTATTGGATGATGGAGATTCCTCCGATGCCATCCCAGACACCAGAGGAGTCAAGCAAGGCTGTGTGCTGGTACCTATGCTGTTCAACATGATGTTTTCGGCCATATTGTCAGATGGCTTCTGCGATGACAAAGAAACCAGCATCAAGATCAGATACAGGACTGATGGCAGGCTCTTCAACCTGTGGAAGCAACAGGCCAAGACCAAGGTTGAAGAGGATTTTGTGCATGATTTCCTGTTTGCAGATGACTGTGCCCTCAATGCTGCCACAAAGGCTCAGATGCAGCAGAGCATGAACCACTTTTCCACTGCCTGCAGAAACTTTGGCCTCATGATCAGTACTAAAAAGACTGAGGTTTTGCACCAGCCCACACCACAGAAAATGTATGCTGAACAAACTATCATGGCTGAAGGTGATATCCTGAAGGCTGTTGACAAGTTTACATACATCGGCAGCACACTCTCTAGATTTGTGAACATTGAGGATGAGGTAGACACATGCATTGCCAAGGCAAGCTCTGCATTTGGACAGCTGCTGGAGTCAGTTGGGGAGAGAAGACTCATCAAACTGTCTACAAGGCTGAAGGTGTACAAGGTCATATTGCCCACACTACTGTATGCCTGTGAGACATAGACTGTGTATGAGCCTCATGCCAAAAAGCTGAAATGCTTTCATATGAAGTGCTTAAGAAGGCTGCTGAAAATTACCTGGCAGGATAAAGTTCCAGACACAGTTGTGCTCTCTTAATCTGGACCGCCAAGTATCTACACTCTGCTGTGGAGAGCTCAAGTCAGGTAGGCAGGCCACCTTGTACATATGCCAGACACATGCCTCCCCAAGAGACTGTTCTATGGTGAACTCACGGGAGGCAAACGCACACAAGGTGGGCAGAAAAAGTGCTTCAAGAACACACTGAAAGTCTCTCTGAAGAGGTTTGGCATTGATCCAGACTCCTGGGAATCCTTAGTGCAAGAACGTCCCACCTGGCGAAGCTGCATCAGCAAAGGCGCTACTTCCTAGAAGCAGAGCAGGACTGCAGAGGAAGTGTGAGATGCATAAATTCATAGCCAACTCTTTGCCAACCAACTCAACAGGCCACTTGTGACCAACATGCGGCAGAGCTTTCCGAGCTCGCATCAGACTGATCAGCCACCACCTGACTCACTGTACCCAGTTAACCTCCTCATGTCTTTGGTCATCGTCGACAGTGTCAGAAGAACAACAACAACATGTGCAGTGCCAGCATTCATTAAGAAGTTGTGGATGATATCATGGATCATGGGTGATGTACATGTGCAGGACTAGAAATCATTAAGAAGCTGTGGAGGATATCATGGGTCATGGGTGATGAAGATGCACAGGATCAGCATTCATTAAGAAGGTGTGGAGGATATCATGGGTCATGAGTGATGTACATGCGCAGGACCAGCATTCACTAATAAGCTGTGGAGGATATTGTGAGTCATGGGTGATTAAATGAATGCTGGTACTCCATTCACACAGTAGTCAGGAGATTGGTGTGTTAGTAGTAATAACTGTAGCAAAAAGCTTGCTAAAGTAACACATCACTTTTTTGGTTCTCAACTTTGAGAAGACTTTTTTTTATCCTTAACTTTAGGCTGAAGGAGCTGTAGGTTTGTAGAAATGACCAGGATGCAAAACTTAACACTTTTATTTCTTAATTTATATTCAGTCCTTCCTTCTTTTAAGATTTTCTATTTTTTAGGTCACTAGAAAGCCTCTCATTCTGAGCTTTACCCCAAAAATCGGTGTTATCATATCCCTTACAGGATTAAGGTACTGTTGCCTTCTATGTAACAGCAAGTTCTAGTTCTATGTCATAGCTTTTGAACAGTTTGATAAGCTGGTCTGCTACTGTAGGGTTTCCCTGGAACACCCATTTCAGCAGCAGTGGGGACAGCCCTCAGAAAATGGTCCATAAAATAACAATAACTGCAGTATTTGGGGTTGTTGGTCTCTGACTGCAAGCACGTCCATGCCTGGTGAATGAGTTTTAACATTTAGAACCTGGATAATTTCCTTATGGTGTAGGCCTACAGACCCTTAATGTGGGTTAAAATCTCATTTATTAGCTTTTTCTGATTATTGGAGTTAGAGGTAGAGTACCATATGAATTATTGGCTTCTCTGCAGAGGCATGGGGCTATAGAGCTCAGTCCAACCTATGCCATTTTTCCTGTCAGCACCTGTCTCAAAGGTTAGAAGTGAAATGTCTATATAAGTCATTACTATTCACCTTCAGCAAGAATGAGGTAGCCTTCAGAGTGGCTGCCTCCAATGAGATGTGAAGACCTGATGTCCTAGGTAGCTGCTCTCCCTGGGGTCTAATTACATGGTGTGAATCAGAAACTTTTAAACAAAAGCAGTATATCATAGACTGGCCTCTAGAGCCACAGTGTTTTTGTGCTGTCTCCAGATTGTTTCTTGTACCAGTCCATTTGTTTTGCAAAGAACAGCCATGTTTTATGAAGAACTTCTATTATATTTTGATTCACTAACCCAGTTGCAGCATTCTATAATTGATGTTGGGCCTCTAGTGTAGACATAAGGCAAAATGTAGTTTTGTAGTAACCCTTCTGCTGCCATGGAATTCCCAGAATAGATACAAGGTAATCTCAGAATTTCAGCTAAAGTTCTTTTGGGTTACAAATAGGGAGCTGTAAGTAAATAGTGTAAATTCTTTGACTCCAACTGCAAGTTGGCATATGGTTCAAACCCTCATTTTATTACAATTTCATACAGCAGAAGTTCAGAAGATATTTCTCTTAATTGTGGACTCTAATGCACATACACTGCATTTTTTTGACTATGCAAGCTTGAGGAAAAGAACTGTTCACAAAGCAAAGGTCATTGGTTATCATACATACTGTACCTCTTTTCATATTCAAATACAGCTCAGTACTTCTTTTTCTTGAGTGGGATAATTCACTGGAATGAATTAACTGCACCAAGCAGTATATGCAAGAAACCATGGAGAATTTAGCTTCAGAACTACACCTTTAAGCAGGATTTACCACCCTCTTGTCAAAACTGGAAGCATATGATTTAGTTAACTTGTTAAGGTCTTCATTACTTGTCAGCAAAAAAAGCTTATTCAGCATAGCAAATACAGTCTTTGAAAAACCATAAAATACTTTTGTTGGACATGCACCCTGCAGAAATATTGATTTACAGCTATCCGGTGCTGCCTTACTCCTTGCATATGTGTTGTCTCACTTAAATACGCTTAGGTTTCTCTGTATGTGATATGCTTGCCATGAAACATTTTCATCACTTTTATATAGATGTTGTGCCAGTCACTTTGCACAACATGAACACATATGTGTTACTACATACTATACTGCAGTATATGACATAGAAACATGCCTTATGCCACTTCTGCTTTGTGTGACTGCATGCTAAAGTGCACTATGTGGTGTACAAACATAGGATCATAGAATCATAGGGGGTTACTAGGCTAATGGCCCTGGGGATCTCACAAACCTAGCCAAGAGTTAATCCACAAAAAGAAACCTCAGTCAGCACCCATCACCTTTGACAATGAGGGACACTAGCGGGACCCCTGGGCAAATTTGTGGTTTCCCCTCCACTCATCAAGGTTGTGGTTGAAGAGGGTCAGCAAGGTACTCTGACCTGTATGGGAAGTCTATTCCATAGACAGAGCAGCCTCTGTGAGACCAACTTCTCTCTCCAGCAGGATTTGTTGATGTTGCATACTAGATTCAGGACATTTGATTGGGTAATATGTAAAAAGTTAGATTTATGGATGTGGAGAATCTCTAGTAGGGCAGGGTCTGAGATTGCCTTCTATGTGATACACAGATCACCTCTGAGCAATCTGTATGATGCAGAGTAGAGTGATAGTGATTTGAGCCTGTCCGCATAGGGCAGGTGTTGGAGGCCATGGATTCTCTTTGTGAGGTATTTCTGTGGCCTTTCCAGTTGGTGCAGATGTTTGGATAGGTATATACCAAACAGTGTTATACTCAATTATCAATCTAATGAGGGAGGATTATAGAGAGGTAATAACTTCATTGTTTTCTGGATGCAATACCTTTATTTATGAGATGAACCAAGTAAAAGGCTTTTCTGACCACTGCTGGTACATGATGGTCGAATGTGAGATTTTTATCAACCTGAGTACCAAGGTCTTTCATGACAGGTTGTGTGCTTAGGGGGTTGCCGTTGATATGGTTATCAGTAAGGGTTATGTTTTTGTGGAATGGTATGATGATACATTTTGTTGTGTTTAGCTTGACTTTGGCACCAGTCACTAGTTGCTGTGATATGCCTTATATCACTTGTACTTCTGTGCTACTACATGCTACACTGCACTGCATGACTTACAAATATGCTTGATATCGCTTGTACTTCTGTGTTACTACATACTACACTGCACTACATGACTTAAAAACAAGCCTTATATCACTTGTGCTTCTGTGCTACTACATGCTACACTGCACTGCATGACTTACAAATATGCTTGATATCACTTGTACTTCTGTGTTACTACATACTACACTGCACTACATAACTTAAAACAAGCCTTATATCACTTGTGTTTCTGCATTACTACATGCTATGCTGTACTACATGACTTACAAACATGCCTTATACCATTTGTGTTTCTATGTTACCACATACTACACTGCACTACATGACTTACAAAGAAGCCCTATATCCCTTGTGTTTCTATGTTACCACATACTATACTGCACTACATGACTTGCAAACACGCCTTATATCACTTATGTTTCTATGTTACCACATGCTACACTGCATGACTTAGAAACATGCCTTATGTTACTAGTGTTTTTGTGTTACTATATGCTACACTGCACTGCATGACTTACAAACATGCTTTACATCACTTGTGCTTCTGTGCTACCACATGCTACACAGTACTACATGACTTGCAAACATGTCTGATATCACTTGTGCTTCTGTGTTACCAGATACTACACTGCACTACATGACTAATAAATAAGCCTTATATCACTTGTGTTTCACAATTACTACATGCTACACTGCCCTACATGACTTACAAACATGCCTTATATTATTTGTGTTTCTGTTACCACATGCAACACTGCACTACAAGACTTACAAAGAAGCCTTAGATCCCTTGTGTTTCTGTGTTACCACATACTACACTGCACTACATGATGTACAAACATGCCTTATAGCACTTATGTTTCTATGTTACCGCATGCTGTACTGCACTACATTAGTTACAAACTAGCCTTATATCACTTGTGTTTCTATGTTTCTACATGCTATACTGCACTACATGACTTACAAACATGCCTTATGTCACTTGTACTTCTGTGTTACTACATGCTACATTGCACTAAATTATGTACAAACATGCCTTATTTCACATGAGTTTCTGCGTTACTATGTGCTACACTGCACTGCATGACCTAGAAACATGCTTTATGTCACTACTGTTTCTGTGTTACTACATGCTACACTGCACTGCATGAGTTACAAACATGCCTTATATCACTTGTACTTCTGTGTTACCTCATGCTAAACTGTACTACATCACTCACAAACATGCCTTATATCACTTGTACTTCTGTGTTAGTACATAGTACACTGCACTGCATGACTTACAACCATGCTTATATCACTTGTGCTTCTGTGTTACCACATGCTACACTGCACTGCGTGACTTAGGAGCATGCCTTATATCACTAGTGCTTCTGTGTTATCACATGCTACACTGCACTACATGACTTACAAACATGCTTTCTATCACTTGTGTTTCTGCATGACCACATGCTACACTGCACTACATCACTTGCAAACATGCCTTATATCAGGTGCGTTTCCATGTCACCACATGCTACACTGCACCACATGACTTATAATCATGTCTTATATCACTTGTGTTTCTGTGTTACGACATGCTACACTGTACTACATGACTTACACACATGCCTTGTATCACTTTTGTTTCTATGTTGCCACATGCTACACTGTCCTACATGACTTACAACCATGTTTATATCACTAGTATGTCTGTGTTACTACATGCTACACTGCACTGCATGACTTAGGAACATGCCTTATATCACTAGTGCTTCTGTGTTATCACATGCTACACTGCACTACATGACTTACAGACATGCCTTATATCAGTTGTGTTTCCATGTTACTACATGCTACACTGTACTACATGACTTACAAACATACCTTATGTCACTTGCACTTCTATGTTACTACATGCTACATTGCACTATATTATGTACAAACATGCCTGATATCACTTGTGATTCTGTGTTACCACATACTACATGACTTACAAACAAGCCTTATACCAGCTGTGTTTCTGCATTACTACATGCTACACTGCACTACATGACTTGCAAACATGTCATATATCATTTGTGTTTCTCTGTTACCACATGCTACATCACACTACATGACTTACAAACATGCCTTATGTCACTTGCACGTCTGTGCTACTACATGTTACATTGCACTATATTATGTACAAACATGCCTGATATCACTTGTACTTCTGTGTTACCACATACTACACTGCATTGCATGACTTACAAACAAGCCTTATATCACTTGTGTTTCTGCATTACTACATGCTACACTGCATTACATGACTTACAAACATGCCTTACATCCCTTGTGTTTCTATGTTACTGCATGCTGCACTGCACTACAAGACTTACAAAGAAGCCTTATAAAACGTGTGTTTCTATGTTACCACATACTACACTGCACTACATGACTTACAAACATGTCTTATATCACTTGTGTTTCTATGTTATCAAATGTTATACTGCACTACATGACTTACAAACAAGCCTTATATCACTTGTGTTTCTATGTTTCTACATGCTATACTGCACTATATGACTTACAAACATGCCTTATGTCACTTGTACTTCTGAGTTACTACATACTACATTGCACTATATTATGTACAAACATGCCTTATATCACTTGTACTTCTGTGTTACTACATTGTACACTGCACTGCATGACTTAAAGTATGCCTTATATCACTTGTGTTTCTGTGTTACCACATGCTGCAGTGCACTACATCACTTACAAACATGCCTTATATCAGTTGTGTTTCCATGTTACCACATGCTACACTATACTACATGATTTATAATCATGTCTTATATCACTTGTGTTTATATGTTGCCACATGCTGCTCTGCACTATATGACTTACAAACATGCCTTAGATCACTTGTGTTTCTGTGTTACCACATACTACACTGCACTACATGACTTACAAACAAACATTAAATCACTTGTATATCTGCATTATCACATGCTATACAGCACTACATGACTTACAAACATGCCTTATATCACTTGTGTTTCTGTGTTATTACATGCTACAAGATGCCTTATAATACTTACATACTGCATAGTTACGACACTCTGGTATCACTAAAAGGACATACACAATTTTATCAATTGCTAAACATTCTTGCTTCAGTTGTTAATATCAGCTAGGAAGTTAAACCTGCCATTTCTGGACAAGAAACGTCAGAGGCAGATTTAAAAACAAATTTGTTTCTTCCTGCTGGCTGTGTCAGTAATCTGTTCCTTGTTTTCTTTAAGATAAAATACGTTATGCTGTATTTCTGATGCAGTTCACAAAGTCATGTAAGTCATGTACACCATCATTCTGACAGCGTTAGCTAAATCTTTTATGGCTTTTCTACTCTGAATCTAGTACTATATGAAGTAGATTAAAGTACATGCACTATAGTGAATTAAGATCATGTCTCTAATCATAACCCTTTATCACCTGTTCTTGACAGGGATGCCATTATTCAAGCTGTCAAGATGAATTTCTTGACATTCACGTTTCAACAAATAATAAGATGGTTTTATCAGGGATCTGATCATAATCCTCTGTGAAATAATTTTACACTGATGTAGTACTCTGTTTTTAAATAGAAACAAACAAATATGCTTATTACAGTTCAACTTGTCTGTTAACTTCTGTATATATAAAGTAGGATTTTACTTTGGCATATATGTGTACTTTATTCATTATTACTTTAGTCACATAAACTGCACCGAGAAGTAAAAATGGAATGGTTCTAAAAATTATTATTTTCAAAATAGTCACATTTAAAGTTCTGATGTTTTCAGTGACTTTCTAATATTGTACTGTTGAGTAGAATTATGGGAAATGAACAAAGCGTGCCTTTCTCAGTATGTTGTTTTGACATTTGATAAGATGTATAAAGGACACACTTAGGAATATGCATTCTATGAATGTCTGAGTACGTTAATTGTTGCAGTAGGTCTTGGGAGTCTTATGATGTTTAATATTCAGTGAAAATAACATGTAATTAATGTCATTTAATATAACCTTTGCATCATTGCTGTTTTCAAAGCAAACTGGGCTCTATTCTATCAACAACAACTAAAATGACAGGATCTGTTTTAGATAAAAGAAAGAAAAAAAGCAAGGCTTGAAATGAAAATCAAGGCTGTACTTCAGCGTCCAGCAGCTTTAAATTATCCCAGAGCATGGCTACTAGTGGGCACAAGTTACCCCCAACATTTGGTTATTAATGCCCAGACTTCTTACACATTTGATATGGTTTTGCCTACTCCACCATCACATTACAACTAGGTAAATTAATATTTTTCAGTTGTGCCTAAAATGGCATCTTTAGGCTATGCACAGCCCAAATACAACTGCCAATCCTTTTCAAATGTTAAAAGTCTTTATGCATGTGACACAGAGTGACAACAAGCATTCGTATACATTACCTAAAGATATCAGTTATGGGATAGGACCTATCATTTAAACATGTAAATGTATTGTTAACTTATTCTTCAAAGTATGAATTATAAGGAAACAATTTCTTCACAGTAAATAAACTTCAAATGTTTACATAAACCATGCTCTGCTAAATCACTGTGCATCTAAGAAAAGCAGCCATTGTGCGGTCTGTCTTAAAGCTTAAGAAAAAAATGTGTATATGTAGATAGATACAGATATATACATAGCTAGTGAGAGAGAGAGGCACCAAGATGTATTATACATAATTTATATATGAAACATATAAAATACATATGTGCATGTATGCATGTAGAGGTGCTTGTGGGGTTGATATAATCGTTAAAGTGCTTACCTTAAAGACACAAATTTCAGAGTTTGATTCGCACATGGAATAATTATCTAAGCTTAAAATAACACAGAAGAGTAGTTAGCCTAGTACTAACCTATAAATATGGGAGAGTTCCTTTTGCCTGACCTATAAGGCATATTCATAACAAATATTTTATCAGGATTATTCATTCCATGGACCTGAACCTTATTTGTGACAATAACAGAACTTGCTGGAGAGACAGTTTCATACCCCAAAGGCTAACTCATCTATGGAATAAACTTCTCATCTGCGTAAAGCAGAGTCCATGCCTCCCTCTCTTCAAAAAGAATTTAGATAAATGGATGGGTACTGCCCATGTCCCTTACAGGCAGAGGCAATCTGTAAAATCATTCCGGGCTCCAACATCCAAAGACCCACTACCCTGATATTACCCTATCCCATATCTGGGGAATTAAGATATAATATTGTCGGGTCTACTTCAGTAGACCGACAGTACACAAGAACGACATTCACAACACCGAGACCGGAAGACCGACAATGGAAATAACCGACAGTTCAAAATCCCGATGCTGAAAACACCAACATGTGCGACTGTGTAAGTATGTGATAGTGACGGACGTTAGGGTGTGGGTAAGGTAAGTGTGCGATAGTGACGGACTTTAGGGTTAGGGTGCGGGTAAGGTAAGTGTGCGATAGTGACAGACCTTAGGGTTAGGGTGCGGGTAAGGTAAGTGTGCGATAGTGACGGACCTTAGGGTTAGGGTGCGGGTTAAGGTTAGTGCATAGATAGTTGTGTATGTAAGGTTTAGTGTAGGTTTCTAAGGTTTTTGGTGTGCTTGTGTTGTGTGCATGTTGTGAGTCGGTGTTATGGTGTTCAGTAATGTGGACCGTCGGTTTTGTGTAGTGTCAGTGTTTTGGTGTCGGTGTTTTGGCTGTTGGGTTTGTGGAGTGTCAGTGTAGTGTAGGGGATCCAATATTGTCATATCCTGGGTATAATTGGCTAGGCTTCTAAAGGCTATTGTGCCATTAGCCTTGTAATCACCTACACACACAAAGACACACACACACACACACACACACACACACACATGCACACACACACACACACACACATACACACACACATAGATGGATAGATGGATAGATAAAGAGATAGAGATAGACAGATATATAGATAGACAGATATAAAATAATTTGACACAATTTTAACAGTGTGACCTTCCTTCATTTTGATAGCAATTTGCAGTTTGTGGAAACTAGAAGTACTATATGAACATACTTCAAGTTACGTTTAAGCATTTCTATGAGTATACCTCCTGAGAGCTTAGTATATTATACGTTCCTCTAATGGCCAATGCTTATTTTATTTACCCAAAGCTTTTTTTTTCTGTAGTTGAGAATATTATTTATGTATTACACATTCATAAAAGATTACTTAAGCTTCCTAAGAGATTAGTAGCAAATATACTGAATTGAAAAGCTATTTAATGTTCAGCTTTTTACAATAAGATGAACGAACACCTTTGCTCCCTATATCTGCATATAAATTGTGCCTTTGAAGTGTATATTTGTTAGAAACATAAAGGGATATGTTAGTCTAAGTTCAATTAACCCATTTCCTTTCCATATTTATGAATAGCTTAACACCTGGAGAATTTCTGGTTTAAAAGTACATTTTTGCAATCACTTTTGCTATACATTTGTCATGAAAATTAGTGGTTTCAGTGCTGCTACAACACATTTCAAAATAATTCCTTTCTTACTAAACGTAAATGCTTTGATCCTTTGATAGATAAAAGAAATAATAACCACTGAACTTATCCTGTAACAGTAGGTATTACACATTTATAAAATGGTAAGAAATGCATGAGTGAAATATTTTAAAGAGCTGATATGAGTATTAGAATACAAAACTTATCAATTAAATAATTCCTTTCTCTAGATTGTAACTTGTAGACTCTTTACTGCATAGCTGTTACCATCACAAATGTATCCGTGGTAATGTCTAGAATGCACACAAATGTACAATAAGCCTGCGTACCATAGTTGTCTTCCTCATGTAATGAATGTTGTTGTCACACTTGCCAGATGTACTTTATTTGCCTACCTCTTTTCTCAGCTTCACCGTTGCAGACATTGAGCTGAAAATGAGTTTATCACTAATTTCATTCTGTTCTGTAGTTGCTCATTTCAGGTACCTTGCTATCGAAATTAATAATCTATCAACCTTTTCTTTAAAAAAGGTTAAAAATTATTTAATTGAATTCTGATTTAAAACTTTTAGTTCTAATCTGCTGAAGCTAAAAGAGTTACTGAAATGAATTCATACCGAATTGTAGTTCATGAGTTTGCAATACACACACATACATATGTTGTTTAAATTTTAGGCCTTTCCATCTTAAAGTAAACAAAGCATGCAACATATTTTCTAACGCTATTGAATGTTGAGCCAGCAGCCTCATTCCCCGGCATCTTATTGTTTTGAATGATCTGATTTTATCTGTGTCACTTTTTCTTCTTCCTCAAATAATTTACTGTCTTTTTTTCCCTACGCTGTTAATAAGGACTTATCTTACCTCCTTCTTTGTTCCTGGCTGTCTTTTGCAACATGCGCAGACTCTTCTGTTTTAATAAATTCTGTTTTAAAAAGAAATCTATTTTTAAAAAAAGTATTTAGTCTCAACTTGGGTTCATCCTACAACATTCACCCTCACTCCTGCTCAGCTCATTTTCTCTGCGGGTCTATATTATAAGCACGAAAGCTGTAAACAGTGAATACATGTACATCGACATATAAAGGTCAATGTACAAAAACAGCAAAATACGTAATCATTGAAAATGAAAACATCGAACGTATTTAGTCAACCAGCAGCGCCATGCAGGTAAGCTCAAATTAACTAACTAAACTTAATTTAATACACTTTTGCAGTGGGGTAAGCCCCCCCTGCTCCCCCCACACCCGCCTACTTAAATATACCAACTCTGAGACCACACTACAGTGGGGAAAAGTATATTTTTCCTCATCCCTACAATCGCCCTGCTGGCCAAGTAAATACGTTCTCTGCATTTTCATTTTTGCCGATTACATATTTTGCTCATTTTGTACATCAACCATTATGTGCTGATGTAGATGTATTCGCTATTTTCAGCTTTTTTTGTTTATAATATAGACTCTGCTCTGCAACCTATCCATAATTCCCATTCACCCCTTGTACATCACTTTTATACTGACCATAGCTCTACCCCTAGGAATAAATCAGTTATTCCCAAGTAGATTCACTTATAAACATACACCCCATATTCAGACATCCCACAAACACAATCCTATTTCTTACCCAGTTCTGCTACCACACCATTTAACATCCTAGACCACAAGATTCTATTTCACACATACATGCACACTCACCCTTATTTAACCTAGGTTCATGTTTATTTCTTTCATTTTATCCAACTGCAATCCTTTCATATAGATTTCTCCCCACTAAATCTCAAATCTATCACTAGCCCAAACTCTGTACACACATGCTCTACTGAGCCTCCCGCTGAACCATAAAAACTAGATTTCTCTCTCACTTCCTCCAACTCTAAATATCCAACCCTCTTCCAAACTGCTCCTTATGAGGCTATAGAGCTTAAACATCTCCATCTGTAGCTGTCTCTCTCTCTCTCGCTGTCTAGATATATACATATATACCATCCTCCTCCCTCAGACTTTTCCTCCATAAAATAAACTGGCACCACTGCTTAGTTTCTCATTCTGCCTCCTTTTAAACATTTACTTTGTAATAATCTCTAATTTAAAATGTTTATTTTTCAGCTACTAGTATGCATAACATCCTATCACTATCCACTGTACACTTTACAGCTGTGTACTGATAAACATAATATCATTTCACCCCTTACCTGTACCAGTCTAGCTATATTCTGCTCTTTAAGAATAAATGTCCAAAGGAACACACTCTTTTTACTAAAAGTCCACTTTAGACACAAAACCAAATCCAAGCTACTTAGCATTTCCCTTCCCAAGCCCACTCTACTTACTTACATTCCATGTTTTTGCCTTTTTTATAGCTCTATGTATTTTAATGCAGTGTTGCAAGTGTTGTATGCATATTGAAAAGTGTTTATTGCTCTCTCACAATGATTCAATGTTTCAGAGGTGCAAGTGTTTATTTAACTTGGAGGCTACCTTCTCACCTCAGAACATACCGGGTAAGCACACACACACACACACACGCACACACACACACACACACACACACACACACACACACACACACACACACACACACACACACACACACACACACACACACACACACACACACACACACACACCAGGATAATAATTGCAATAAACCATGTTATAGGTTCATAGGTGTTTGCTAGGGTAATGACCACAAGGGCCTTTTTAAGCCTAGCCATGCATCCCAAATCTCTGACAAGTTCTGATACCCTTGATAAGTGTAAGCATGGGCCTGGGAGATGAACCATTTACAGGTTACCTGTGTTTATTAGAGACAGAGATGCCAAACCAGGGATGAATTTCTGGTTTGCCATCCAGTTGTCCAAGTTGCACTTGAATTGGGTCAGGGAGGAACTCACTTCACATGGATGGGGATCCTGTTCCACAGACGGGGTAGTCTCTGGGATATATACCTCTCTCTCCAGTAGGTCCTATTTATATCACAGACAAGATATAAGTCTTTAGAATAGGAAATTTTGGTGCTGTTTGTTTTTTGGATGTGCAGGAGAGAAATCAGAATGGGGTCTGTCAATGCTAAGGATATTAAGAGAATACTGCTTAAGTCTCACAGGCTAAAGACTAAGAAACCTCAGACATTAGTTCATGCACCAACACACCTACCTTCACCCTTCACATCCACAGCTGGTACCTATAAGAGCCACCAGGGTGCTGACTCTAAGCCCTTATGATCCACTGAGACTGTATCTAACCATGATAATGTTTAAATAATGGTTAGATAATAATATGTTATTAGGCAAATAGATGTCACCCCCACCATGCTCGATAAGAGTAGGGAGACAGCTGTCTTTCTGTAGCCAGGATTCACCCTGACCAATACAATTATGACCTGATAGTGGACCAATTGGGGGTGAATGACATTTGATACACTACCCAGAGGGACATCCAAAAGGATATGGTTGAATGATGGTGAGATTCAAAGACAAGGTAATTGGGTTTAATAATTGGCTGTGTAGTTGGTACCATTCTAGGAGGATCCAGTATGTGTCAGCCTGGGATCAGATTTCTCACAAACCTCCCTGATTTGCCAGGGATGGTCTACACATCTTTTACCAAGGCCTTCGAATTTTGGAAAAAAACTTTGCTTCCCCATAGTGCTTTTTAGGTAAAGACCATCTATGTACATTCCAGCCTAGTACATTCTAATTCAGAACATGTTAATGTATTTCTGCTCAATGCCATGAGTGTAAATAGAAAGTGCTTGAACTTGAGGATCTCCTAGAACTTGAGCATAGCCATAAATGTGTAGTAACAGAGTCATGATTTCAGAGCAATAAAAATACTCCATCTGTTCCTGGATACAGTGGCTATCATATCTTCAGTCCTATTGGCCATTGTGGGAAAGTATCAGCATTCATTAAGGATAGCATCTCCTCATGACAGATTCCTCAGAACACCAAAGTTTAATTCTTAGAAGTCCAAATCACCATAGACAAGACTAATTGCCACACAATAGCAAGTTATAGAACACCTTCTATAGCCCCATCTGAGCATGATAGCTATCTTACCACATTAGCTGAAATATCCATTAAACTCAGCTCCTTTCTATTGGAAGACTTCAACCATCCATCAATAAACTGGCTGATCTACATTGCCAATGGCTGGCTTGCCCAGTGCTTCTTTGCCATTATAAATGCTAGCTCTGTTTTGAAAAAAGTTAGCCATCTTACTAGGGGCCACAATATTCTTGATTTAGTCCTCACAAATATGATCAGTTGTTGGACATCTCTTTATGTATAACAATTTCCTTGTCAAATCAGACCATAAATTACGGACCTTTTCCTTTAAAACTGGCGGTACAGCCTTTGTAAATACCTCTATCTTTAGGGACTTCTCAAAAACTAGCCTTCTTCTGTTACTTGATTACCTAAATAAATTCAGCTATAATCCTCCTCTGCTGGATCACATTGCTAAGGAATCCTCCTCTGTTGGATCACTTTGGTAAAAAATATTTCTCTATTGGATCACATTGTTAAGGAATCCTCCTCTGTTGGATCACTTTGTTAAGGCATCCTCATCTGTTGGATCACATTGTTAAGGAATCCTCCTCTGTTGAATAACTTTAATAAGAAATCTTCCTCAGTTGGATCACTTTGTTAAGGCATCCTCTGTTGGATCACTTTGGTAAAGAATCCTTCTCTATTGGATCACATTAAGGAATTTTCCTCTTGGATCACATTGTTAAGACATCCTCCTCTGTTGGATCACTTTAAGGAATCTTCCTCTGTTGGATCACATTTTAAGGAATCCTCCTCTGTTGGATCACTTTGTTAAACTATACTCCTCTGTTGGATCACTTTATCAAGGCATCCTTCTCTGTTGGATCACTTTGTTAAGGAATGTTCTTGTGTTGGATCACATTTTTAAGGAATCATCCTCTGTTGGATAACTTTAATAAGGAATCTTTCTCTACTGGATCACTTTGTTAATTCTGCTGCCTGTGCATCAGATTTCTACTCCCATTTAGATTGCTGTACTAAAATGTCAGTCCATATCAGCACCAAAAATAATGAGAAATTAAAAAAAAATATTCTGGAATATTGTATAAGTAAAATAACAAACGAGAAAGAAATTTCTGAATGCATTTAAGAGATCTCATTCTACCTCGCTTAGGAACTCTCTTAAACAAACTGTATAAGAGTTTTAAGGGAACCATTAGGAAGCCCAAAACTGATTCTGAGCTTAAAATTGCTACAAAAACAATAACAACAAATCTTTCCTTAAATGTCTCGGAACTTAAGAAATAACACCCAAGAATTTGAAACTAGTCTGCAATAATAACACACTCTATGACCCAAAGAAAAATATCTAACATCCTAGTTGTTAGATTTAATGCAAATATTGCTCCACCCACAGTTATAGATATTCCGCAGATGCCATAATCCTGACCACCTCCTTTAATTATTATGGAACAGCCCTCTTAAAACCTAAAAAAAAATCATCCATGGGCCTTGGTAATCTAATAGATTGCTTTATTATTGGTGCCAAATATGTGGAATCCTTACTTAATCTAAGCCTCTCTACTTGTTATATTCTTGAATCATAGAAAACAGCAATTAGACTGGTATAACTATTAAGATATTAGTCTTACCAGCCTCAAATGTAAATCTTTAAGGGATATTACCCCTGACCTCATTAACCCTGAATCCTCATCAAATCACCTTTCTCAAAGGATGATCATGCCTCTTTAACCTTCTTAACTTCTTTGAAAAAGTTACTGAAGCAGTGTACAGTAATTATGTATTAGGTACAGCATATCTCAACCTGGTCAACACCTTTGGCATTATTCCGCATGCAAATATGATTAACAGCCTTGTAAATCTGAATGTAAATGCTTATGTTGTTAGACAGATAATTGCTTTTCTGACAGAATCAATGTTTTAGAGTCAGAGGAGGCACTTTTGAAAGCAAAACAGTTACCAGTGGTGTATGACAGAGTTCAGTGCTAGGCCTTCTCTTATTTGGCATCTGTTTCTCAGACATCCAGGTCAACACTCATAATCTATGGCTATTGAAGTTTACAGATGACTGTAAAGTGAGTTGTTATTCTATCTTCTGCTGGTTCACAAATATTCAACATGGGTTATACTATGTTAACAGCTGCTACAAGAACAATATTCTCAAATTAATTTTGGTAAACAAAGTGTTTTCAGACACCATATAGGGGACACATTCCTCTAATTAGACACTGCCATAAGGGATTTAGGCAGTTTTGTTGATAATTCCATATCATTTCTTGATAATCCCATATCATTTGACCATCCTGTCTCCACAGCAGTTCACCAAGCCTTCTGGCTTATCTAATTTCCAAAGGCATCTACACTAGACTCAAAGAAGTTTTAATTCCCAAATCCAGCAAGAGCTTCTACAGTACCAGATGCTAAAATAAATCCAATAATAAAAGGCACTATAAAGGATAACCAGATGCAATGTATTTACCTCCTTCATTTATCAGTAACAGAACTTTCATCAGAATGAAAAATAATCTCTATTCAAGCTTAAATACAAGTTTTATATCCTTATCTATATCTTTATCTATCTACCTATCTGTTGTGACTACTATTGTCCTAATATATTTTGTTTTTAATGTATTGTTTATATATGATTGGCAGAGTGCTGATTATGTGTCACATGTTAAATGTTTTGTATTGAAGTTTGAATAGGGTGTATATTTTTTCATTCTGATGAAGTTCTGTTACTAAGAAAGAAAAGTGCTAAATACATTTTATCTGGTTGTTGCTTGTGATGCTTTTTATTAAGTTGTATTCCCCCTTTACTCATGTCTCATCAGAATACCTCTCAACCTCTTAGTGCTAGAAATCTGGCAAAGCCTGACAAAATTGGTGGTTAAAGGCCCAAAAATAGGGACAAATTTTAAATATTGCTCCTATTAACTTAGAAACTTGATAGAATAAAAGTTTGTGTTAACATGCATTTTCCGAAGGATTTAAAGTCTGAAACTCAAATGTATGTCATTATTTAATGACTTCAGTCCTCAGATCATCCCAGTAACTTGCCAGAAAATCACAAATTTTATGAGGAATAGACTAAAAATATAAGGCAAGAATCTGGACATTCTGTGAAAATCTGGACAGTTGAGAGGTATGCTCATCAGTCACATTTTTAAATGCAATGCACCTTTTCGCATATATATGTTTAAACTTATCATTCAATTTGAGAGCGCTTAAGTATAAAGATCAGTGGTCTCAAAACTCTTAATTTTCAGGACAGACTGACAGCCCTGTCTTTATACTTGTTCTGTTATAGACTGCACCATGGAGATTGACACCTAACCGTCTTTGACCTTCATTCCGTCACTGAGCAAATGTTACCTCAAATACCTGATAAAAGGAACTAAACTGTCCTCAGATGCATAAGATGTGTTGGTATGATAGAGCCATATCCCAGCGTATCTCTCACCTCTAGAACAAACTTCTGCTACATGTCAAGCAGAGTAGCACCCTTGTCACCTTCAAAGTAAACCTAGATAATGGGATGGGTAGACTCAAATTCTGTCCTCGTCTGTCTTGGTTTTCCCCCCTTGAGGCTGGAAGGAACTATTGATTATTTATTTATGTATTTATTTATTTACTAGCTTGTAATGGTCTGCAGACTACTTTCCTAGAACCTACCTATAAGCCAAAGAATATAAGATAACAAAGTTCATCCTAGTTAATTAAAAATTCACTCAGCACTGTACCCTCCAACAACATCTCTCGTCACTGACTTTCAGACACAAGCTGCATTGCCTTTAGCTGGCCAGTACTGACAGATTCTTATACCCTCTCCCAAATGCCTTTTATCTCAAGTACAATAACTTTACCAGTCTGAACGGAACCTATTATTGTCACACACCTCTCAACCTCTTACAGTAAGATACCTAGACAAAGTCACAGATAATGGGGGTTCAAAGACCCAAAAACAGGGATACTTTTTAAAGATTGCTCTTACAAATTTAGAAAGTTGATAGAATAACAGGTTTTGCATAATCATGAATTTCCTGAAAGATATTAAGTCAGAAATTCAAATGTCTTTCATTATTTTCTGACTTCGACCCTCAAAAATTTGTTTTGCCAGAAAACAGCAATTTTATGAGAAACAGACCAAAAATATGATACACAAATCTGGACATTCTGTGAAAATCTGTACAGTTGAGAGGTATGTAATGTCACATAAAGTAGCAATTGAAACAACCAGAAGTAACACATATAGTGATGCAGTTTTCAAATACAAATAGGAAACATTTGCAACAAACGTCCATATGTGCTAACAGCCCTGGAAACACTTTTCAACCTAAAAAAAGCTAATTCAAAAGTACAGTGATCAAATGACATGCAAATGCTATCAAATGCAATATATAGAGCATCACTGTTGTTATTCCTAACTGTACCTCAATGCCATTCAAAATAAAACTTCACATAAAGTCAGAAGCTCTTCAAAATATTATTGCTGGTATGCTCTCACTGTGAATATTATAATTAGTCATATCAGACATCGTGTCAATTCAGATTAAGTTGGACTTTGCATGCATTTAGATTTGAATTTTGATTAAAAAAAATCAAAATATGTTATCAATTATGTCTCTAACTCAGACAATTTTGCAATACATGGTATCATTAAAATTGACTAATTCATTATTAAGTTAACCAGTAAGTATCAGCTGGGTATGGCAGAGGTCTCCTACCTGGAATATAGAGTGAGCGAGTGGTAAGATCAGGCCAGAATCTGCCAAAGTGGAAGCTATTCAGATGTGGTCTGATACTGTTACCAAAAAGCAAGTGAGGACATTCTTGGGGACAGTGAGGTGCTATAGAAAGGTTGTTCCCAATGATAGTACAATGGCTGCTCCCGTCACAGACCTGCCTCAGTCACAGTAAGAATGAATAACCATCTAGAATGCACTTTTTTTTTCCTTTCTCTCTCTCGTTCTATAGTCTGCACTGTGAACTATTTGTATGTATTTTCTCTGATGTTGTAAACTATTGTTCTGTTTAGCTGGTTGAAAGTAATTGTAATTGTAAATAACTGTAAACATTTTTTCTGTTCTTCTGTTATCAGAGTAGTTTGAGATATTGTATTTATTGCACATGGCATTTACT
The DNA here is from genome assembly GCF_019279795.1 of Protopterus annectens. Taxonomy (NCBI): domain Eukaryota; kingdom Metazoa; phylum Chordata; order Ceratodontiformes; family Protopteridae; genus Protopterus; species Protopterus annectens. The sequence continues at coordinate 1,015,657,877 of NC_056733.1, forward strand.
TTGCATAGAAGTATAGGACCATTACAGATTACTAGGCTATCGATCTGTATGTGATTTTAAGCCTAGCCATTTAAACCCAATGTAATACCATAGAAATGCTAGTCAGTACCCAATATTGCATTTAGTGATGACTGCCCATGTCCAGAAGGGTTGCAGGCTCTATCCCTGATTGGAATTTACAGTTCTCCATCTACTAGTCCAGGTTCCCCTTCAACAGTGCCTTAGAGGTGCTCTGTTTCACATGAATTGGTAGCCTGTTCCAAAGATGTGACAGCTGCTGTGAGATAAATCTTTCCCTCCAGCATGCCCTATTTAAGTCTCAGAACATATTTAGGTCCCTGAATTGGGTAGCCCTAGTTCCATTTGCTTTATGGATATGCAGCAAGTTTATTAGGTTTGGGTCTTGGATTCCTCTATAGGCCAGGCATAAGTCTTCTCTAAGAAGTGTATACGATATGGAGTATGGTGACAGGGACTTTAGTTGGTCTGTGTAAGGCACATGCTGGAGCCCCTTGATCTTCTTTATTAAAAACCTCTGAGGTCTCACTAATTGCTGCAGGTGCTTAGTACTGGATATACCGAATGGGGCATTATACTCAATTATGGCCCAAATAAGTGCAGAGTATAGGAGGGTTATAACTTATTTTGCTCTCGAGGCGATGCCTTAACTAATCAAGTGTGCTATGTAGACAGATTTCCTTAATACAGTAGACACACTGTCATCAAACTTAAGGTCACAGTCAACTTGTGATCTCAGGGCCCTTACCACTTCATGGGTACTTAGGGTATTGTTGTTGATTTAATAGTGTGAAGGGGCATTGTTTGTGCCAAAGGGAATGATACATTTCTTTGTATTCAGTCTGAGACCGTGACTAATACACCAGTTGTTGGTCTGCATGAGACCATCCAGGAGTATGGTGACATCATTTGGGGATTCAATGATTGTACCTAGTTTACAGTCACCTGCAAACTTGGTCAGCCCCAAACCCTTAATTTTGACCTAAACTTCTCAGAAGTATATATTAAACAGTAGGGGACCCAGCACTGATCCATGTGGCAACCCACTGCAGGTCTGCTGCTTGATGTGGAGTCACCCACTTGGATAGTGTGTGCCCGGTTTGTGAGCCAGTTGACAACCCATCTTACAATGAAGGGGCTTACATTCAGTTTGCTAAGTTTATAGGTAATGCCTGAACGTGGGATTGTGTCAAAAGCCTTTGCCAAGTAGAGGTATGCAGTGTGCACACATTTGCCCTTGTCAGTGGCTTTGGTCACACTTTCAAAGAAATCCACCACATTTAACAGGCAGGATCTGCCATTCACGAAGTTGAATTGCGTAGGATCCAGGGTTTGGAGGTCACCTATGTCTTTATTTATGAGATCCAGAATGATACATTCCATGGCCTTACAGATGAGGCTGGTCAGGCTTATGGGTCTGTAATTCCCTGGATCTGTTGCTAGGTCAGCTTTGTGGAGGGGAATAACTGTTGTTGTTCTCCATTCCACAAGAATAAAGCCTGTGGTTAGGCAGTGATTGAAAAGGGTACTTAGTGGTGATGCTAGTTCAAGTTTTAGCCTTTTTAGAAGACAGCCTAGGATGTCATCTTGTCCCATAGAGGCAGAGTTTTTTTTTCCTTGGACAAGGCTTTGAGGACCTGCTCTTCAGATATGTAGGGTGGGGGGAGTTTCAGGGAAGGTTTGTTGTAAGTTAGGAGGGGATAAGAGAGTGACATTTTCATCAAACCTATCCACTAGCAGGTTTTCTATCTCTGTGGGGCCAGAGTGTGTGATATCGTTGGCCAGCAGTTCTGCACATGCTTGGGTCCTACCCTTTTGGTTACGTACACAGCTGTAAAAGGGCTTATGATTATCCTTGGCTGTACTTGCTAAGTTTCTCATAAAGGAGCCCTTGGAGGATTTGACAAGTTGTCTTATTTGCCTGTTAAGGTTGAGGAGGGTGCTTTCCATTCTTGGGGCCTTGCCTTTGTTTTCTTGGACAGCAAATTTTTGTGTTTATTGTAAAGTTTGTTGTTGCTGGATGTCCACCAAGGCAGCTTGTTTTTACTTAGAGCTCTGACTTTCATTCTTTCTGGTACGGCCAAGTTTATACACTTATGCAAGTGACTGTACAGGGCTTTAGTGTAAGCTTCAATGTAGATACCAGTTCCAGCTTCGAGTAAGGCTTGGAATGCATTCCTAGGAGGGTATAGTTTTCCTTGATGAAGTTTTTTAGACTTATTTCACCATTTGTGAGTTCTGATGTTAGTGTCATCTTGAAGGTGACTGATTTGTGATCAGTTTTAACTACTAAGGGTCTGACAGTTGTGGCAGTTCATCTATTTGACATGTTGGTGAGGACCAGATCTAGAATGTTTGTTCCCCTTGTTGGGGTATGGACAATTTGTTCCAGGGCATTTGAATTAATAAAGTCAAGGAACTTTTGCATTCACGAATTAGGGCTAGAGTAGGTTTCCCAGTTGATGGTGTGATAATTGAAATCCCCCATAACCAGTGTGTTTGGAAAAATTTGTATTGTCATCAGTTTGGTCAAGATGGCTTTGTGGGCATTGTGACCTATGGAGGGGGATCTATAACTGGCTATGACATAAATGGGGGGTTCTTACCCACCTTAATATGGACCTGGAGTAAATCCATGGAGTTGTCCAGTCTAACTAGATAGGAGGTGAAGTTATCTCTAATATGGATTGAAACACCATCTCCTTAGGTTTTCAAATGTTCATTTTGTGGTCTAAAGGTGTGGAAGGCATTGCAGCCTTGCAAGGCCGGAGTACTTTCTAAGGTCCTGAACCAGGTTTCTGTGACTGCACAGACATCTACATTTTCTAGTGATAGAAGTGCTTTCAGGGAGTGCAGTTTTTGGTTTAAGCTCCTAGCATTAACAGCATGACCCATATTTTGTTCAGATTGATTAATTTCATGTCATTAATGTTGTTTTTGAGACCTTGCTTAGAAAAAGGCACTATGAGGGAGGCAAGAGCCTTTGCCAGCAGCCAATAGCCTAGAGGTGCCAGGTGCAACCTGTTTCTGGCAAAGCAGCGAGGTTTGTCGATCATGGCTTCCTAGGCTGACAGGAACTGGATCTCCTTTGAGTGACACCAAAAACTGAGCCAGTTATTGAAATCAATCATGTTTTGTTGATTCTGTGGCATCATTCTAGTATGCTGCTCAAGGCTAGGGACATACCTGCCTAGGACACATACTCAGAGATCTTGACCATGTCTGTCTTCATATAGTCCAGTGAGGTAAGTCTCAGGTCACTCACACCAACATGAACTATGACAGAGCCATAACGGTACATGTTGCTGAGAGACCTAAGTGCTTACGTGATTGAAAGAATCCACGCACCAGACAGGCAGCTGACTGTGACTTTCTCCTTACCCAACCTGGTGAGTGGGACATTCATGTGTCTCACTATTGATTCTCCAATGACAAGAAAATTTGTTTTTGAGTGTTATGCCTTACTGGCTTGGTGGGTGAGACAATTGTGTTGCTATGTGTCATGGGTGCTGTGGGGACTGTGTTAGTTGTAGCAGTCTTGTGTTTTGGAGGTCTGGGGTGTTTTGGTTAGTTTTTCAAGAGAACCTCTGTGTATGTGGCTTTATGTGCTTGATATGTAGTATGTGTATGAATAGTGGTACTATGAGCATATGTAGTGGTAGGTGAGTTGACAGCCTTCTCAGTCTTACTATTTTGAGTGAGAAAGAGCATGGTTTCTAGATTCTTGGTATAAATACATCTCTCACACTCTGCGCTAAAGTGTGTTATTAGTAGAGGGTTGTCTGTGTACGTGAGGCAATTACTACACTGCCTCAAGAGACCTAAGTCAACAAGGTTGGCAAGAGAAAAAAGGACAGTCCAACTGTCCATAATGCTTGGTTGAAGACTGTTGTAGGAGTGGCTATTCAGAATCCATCATAGAGGAGCTCAGTAGATGGATATTTCTGCCTGGGTTTTATGGAAAATTTGTTAAATGTAACTGCCTGGCTTTGGTGCAGTCTGCAGAGCTGCACGACATACAAACAAGCAGAAACTTGCTCAAATGCAGGGCCTGAATACCAGAAGCTAAAAACCTGAAAAAAAAATTTAAAAAGAATCAAAAGGACCAATGAGGATGCTTATTCCAAGCCCTAGACTGGCCTCCCTTACCAGACAGGTCCATATCAGAAGAATTCACTCACAAAAGGGTAGATAGGCCCCTTCCAATCCAAGATGGCTTGTAAAATGTGTTCAGAACAAGCAAACAACTACAAACAGTTCCAGAAGCAGCAAGCCTGTATCTGGACTATGCTACAGCTACTAGCTACCTTAGTTTCAATGGAAAACACTAGAGAATGTTTAAAACAGCAGAAAAATAGCAGTGAGACACTTAAAATGTTTAAAACAGCAGTAAATCAGAAGGGATGCTCTAAGGAATGTTTTAAACAGTTACATATCAGTTATTTAAACACTGCTTGGTGGTAAATCCAGAACAAGCAGAACAGATAGCTTAAAAACAGTGAAGAATAGCAGTCAATACTTAACAAAACAGTGAAACTATAAAAAAGCTTTGTAAACAGTGAAAACAATAATAAAATTAAATTTAATAGGTACAATAAAGCAGACAATTGCAGTACAACAATGTAGTTTAGCAAACAGTAAATAAATATAGTATAGAAGTAGGAGGCAGGCAATAAAAAGTTCAGTAAACAGTATAAATAAGCAAAAAACAGGCAACTTATGTTTTTTGGAAGCTCAGAAGCCTCTAGTCATTTGGTATTTCAGCTCAGAGTTGTGGCTGGTGGCCCACCTCCATTTAGCTCTGTAAAAACAAGCAGAAACCTGTTCAAGGACAGGGCCTACCAGAAGCTAAAAACTTGAAAATATTTTTTAACAAGATTCAAAAGGACCAATGAAAATGCTTATTCCAAGCCATAGACTGGCCTCCCTTTGCCAGACAGGTCCCAGTCAGCACAATTCTCTCACAAAAGTGCAGACAGGCCCTTTCTAATCCAAGATAGCCTGGAAACCTTGTTCAGAACAAACAAACCACTACAAACAGATCCAGAAGCAGCAAGCCTGTATCTGGACTATGGTACAGCTATATAGTTTCATTGTTTGCTTTTTATACTGGAACCCCATACCTCCAATGAAATGGGTCAAAAGTCAGTTGTATATCTCTTTAAACAAAGCAAGCATGCATAAATAAATAAATAAATAAATAAATAGATGCATAAATAAATAGGTGATTTAAGTACCATCATCATCAATATCAACCCCCTTTTTCCCCATTTTCTACATGGGATCGGGGTGTCATGTCAACTATCACCATCTCTCTCAATTAAATGCAACTTACCTATCATTGACAGCCATGCCTGTCACACAACCCATCTACCTCTTTGCCTGACGCCTTTGTTTCCTCTTGCCTTCTTCTTCTCTGTCCCAAACCTTCTGCACTGAATTGTCCTCTGCTTTTCTGCACATATGCAATGAAAGTCAATAGTGTAGCCACTATGAATTAACTCACTGTCACACCAACGAACACATTTTCTTCAGCAAAATGAATCAGAGGGAGAAACACGGCAGAAATAATATAAAAAACTTTAATACGGTTAGCGCTTTCACATCACAGATGCTTCTTCAGACCATGAATGAAACAACATAAGCTAACTTTATATACTTCCAAAGCTCTACCAAGTTGCTGTTAATTAATTGATTACATCTATTCAGCACTCAAGTTAAAGAGACAGCATATTAACAGGTATCTAGCTAAAGACATACTGCAGCTTGCTAACCCTAACAATTTAATACACAAACTGACATTTCATCAGTGAAGTAAAAATCAAAACAAGTACAGAGTTTTTAATAAAACATGAACAATATAAGCAGATTTTATAAATGTCTTGTTTTTAGATAGGGCCTAATCGGTGTTTTATCATTAAGCCCTGGTTCTTTCTGCCTGTAACTCAATAATCCATTTTAACTCTCTTAATTCCAGTTTATTTTTCAGGTCACCCAGCCTTGAATCTTGAAAAATACATTCAATAACTTTGAATTGGAACTGATGCATTCCCCCTGCACAGATAGCATGTTTGGCTAGAGCACTTCTATCTGGTTCATTATTTCTGATGGCAGCCAGGTGCTCTCTGACCCTCTCTCTCAGTGAGCGAGTGGTCATGCCAACATAGAAGGAAGGGCAAGCTAAACACACAGCCACGTATACTAAATTCCTTGTTTTACAGTTTGCCTTAACTTTGAATTCATACTTCTTGTTTGTTATAGGATGTACAAAGCTCCTGTTGTCACTCAAAACATCGCAGACACTGCAGTGCCTGGATTTATTAAGACCATAAATCATCTCTTTGGACTTTTTTCATTGACAAAGTAACCTTTTGAGATTCTTTTTATTTTTATAACAATACCTTGGCCTCTGGCCTACAATCCAAGATATCTCAAGGTCTGACTGCAAAATGGACCAGTTTTTCTCAATCACATTTTGCACCTTTCTAACAATCCCAACATTTCCAATTAATTAACAGCAACTTGGTAGAGCTTAGGAAGTATATAAAGTGGTTTTAGCTTATGTTGTTTCATTCATGGTCTGAAGAAGCATCTGTGATGTGAAAGCGCTAACCATATTAAAGTTTTTTATATTATTTCTCCCTCTGATTCATTTTTCTGCACATATGCCTGAACCACTCTTGACTGTTCGGTTTGAACTTTTCTGCACTTGAAGCTACATTGGCTTCTGCTCTGATGTCATTATTTCTTCTTCTGTCCCACAATGTGCATCCTACCACCCATCACAGACACTTCATATCCAAAACATCTAGCCTTTCAACTGCTCTGCCTTTACTGTCCAGATTTCTGTACCATACAGCAGTACTGGTCAGATCACTGTTTTATACACCTTACTTGTCAGATTCTTTTGCAGTTTTCTGTCATACACTACCCCTGTTACTCTGTGCCAGTTGGCTGCATCCCCTCTGATTCAAGTTTTGACCTCCTCATTCAAACTTCCCTTCTCCTCAACCACCCCTTTAAGTTACTTGAAGCTGTTAACCTGTTCAACTATTTTCCATTCTATTTCAATTCTCAGCTTCTTCTGATTTCCCCATTTTTTTGCCATTAAAACTATTTTATCTATACTTAGTTTCATCTCATGTGTCTTCAGTTTTAAATTCCATTCCTCTATCCTTTGCTGAAGTTCTTGCTCAGAGTCTACCTGTAATGCCACATTGTCTGCATACAGCATGTTTGTTGATCTGCCCTTGTGTCCTGTTTAATAATGTAGTAAATTATTAGTATGGACATCAGTGGACTCAAGGCTGAACCCTGATACACACCCAGTTCCACAGGGAACCCCTCTTTTAGATTGAATATTGTTTGTACTTGCATCATTTGGTCCTTATATATACCTTGCACTAATTCATCCAATGTTTGTGAGACTTTGAATGACCACAAGACTGTCCAAATCAGCATTCTTGGGACCTTGTTATATGCGTTCTCCAAGTTTAGGAATGCCCAAATGGACTCTGTCCTCATCTCTAGCTTATTCTCAACTATCTGCATCATCTGAAAGAGTGGATCAGTTGTGCTGCACCATAATCTGAATCTGAACTGCTCATTTCCCATCTTTGTTTCTACTATTCTGTGTACCCACTTATCAACCACCTTCTCCGGAACGTTCATGCAGTTTGATAGGAGTTTGATACCTCCGTATTGCCAACATTTATGGATGTCCCCTTTGTTGCTGTGCACTGGCACTAGTATACTTATTCTTTAGTCATCTGGGATTTGAGGCCCAGATTCAAGTACCATTTAACCAAGATTCATACAAAAATGAAAGGTTACTTAAAATGCCATTTACTTAAACGTGCCATATGGATATTTGTTAAATAACAACCCAGATCTTATTCATACCAGAGTTAATGTTTCTCTTAGAGTGGAGCTGTTGCAAAAACATGTGAAATTCAGTTAATTTCATTTCCACATAATGCCATATTATTTTTCAAAATGCCCCTCCCTCAGATGAGTTGTTAAACTGAGGCCCCATCTGGCTAAGATGGAAATAGCTGATGTGGATGTAAAAAATCCCACAGTATTTGTTTAATAAAGACTAGGGAAAGTTGCCCAGTACCCTGGCCAAATTTCTCCTAGCTAGTATAAATATCATTCTAACTTAATGTCACTAAGCTAGTCAACAAAGTGGAAATAGTCTCCTGCGCTCATAGGTGATTACTAAGCTAACAGCCCTAGGTGCCTTTTTAAGCCTAGCTGTGCTTTTCCATATATATCCGACAGGATTTGATAATCAGGGTAATTTTTAAGGGTTGGCAGTAGGCTTGGGCAATGGCTGTTCAATCATTTGCAGGCTACCTCTGTTCCTAAGAGACGTATGTGCCAGACCAGAAGTAAATTTCCAATTCCTCATCCACTGCTCCAAGTTGCACTTGAATTTGGTTGAGGAAGAAGTCTGTTCACCATAGATGGGAAGCCTGTTCCAGAGGAGAGGTAGTATTTGAGAAGAGACAGATGCCATCTTAGGAACATAATGTTGCACAGGAGGTTTAAGTTCCTCGATCAGGTATTTCTGATTTGTTTTGTAGATGTGCATCAGGTCTATTAGAGCAGGATCAGCTGATGCTTTGTAGGTCAGGCATTGACCCCAGCAGTCTGTAGGAGACTGAATAAAGGAATAGGGCTTTGTGGCAGTCTGCATACAACATGTTGCTTATGCCCTGTATTCTTGTTGTGAGTAACCTCTGCGGATGGTCCCATTGTCAGAGATACACTTAATGGTTCACTGTATTCAATGATTGATCTGATGAGGCCTGAGTAGAGCAGAATAATGACATCCTTGGACCTAGATGCCATACCCATGCGTATAAGGTGTGCAATGTAGAATTATGTCCTCATTATTGTAAACACATGATGGTCAAGGGCCAAGTTACTATCTATATGCATTCCCAAATCTCTGATCACTCAGTCTATACTTAGGGGTGCATTATCTATGTGTTAATTTCCAGGGGTGGCTGTCTTTTCAATGGATAATATCAAGCAGTTCTTTGCATTGCATTTTAGACTCAATGGGATTTGGATTTTCTGAGGTGCAGCATGTCCATTAATTCCGGGGTTGGACATAGCTTTATACGTCAGGCACAGATCACCTCTGAGCAGGTGGTATGCCACTGAGTAGAGCTGGAGTTTCTTTAACCGGGCAGCATATGGCATCTGTTTGAGCCCTTTGATCCTCTTGGTGAGGTACTTTTGGGGTCTTTCCAGTTGCTGCAGGTGTCTGGTAAAGGGGCATTGTACTCAATTATGGGCCTGATGAGGGATGAGTAAAGAGGCACGATGACCTCTCCTGATCTGGATGTGAATCCCTTCATGATTAGGTGGGCTATATAAAATGTTTTTCTAACCACTTTGGCCACGTGGTTGTCAAATGAGAGATTGCCATCAACTTGGGTCCCCAGGTCCCTAATTACTTCTTCTGTACTTAATGAATTACCACCTATGTGGTAATTTGTGGGCACTTTGTTTTTTCCAAAGGGGATGACTATACACTTTTTGGCGTTTAGCTTGATGCCTTGGCTCTGGCACCAGTTGTCTGTTTCTATGAGGCCCTTTTGGAGGATGCTTGTGTCAGTTGGAGTGTCGATTATGGTGCCCAGTTTGCAGTCATCTGCAAACTTGGTCAGCCACAGTCCTTCCGTGTTGGCCTGTACCTCCGAGAAATATATACCGAACGAGAGCGGTCCCAGGACTGAGCCTTGTGGGACGCCACTTGTAACTGGTTTGGAGTCTGACATGGCTCCAGCAATTCTAACCATGTGGATTCTGTCCTTGAGCCAGTTTGCAACCCATCTAGTGACATAGGGGTTTATATTTAAGCTGGTGAGCTTATCTATAATGCCTGAGTGTGGTATTGTATCGAAGGGTTTTGCGAGGTCCAGGTAGGCTGTGTGGACCACCTTCCCCTCGTCAATGGCCTTAGTAACTGTTTCAAAGAAATCAACCAGGTTTAAGAGGCAAGATCTGCCCTTAACAAAGCCAAACTGGGTAGGATCCAGTGTCTGTAGGTCCCCAATATCTTTATTTATGAGGTCCATGAATATCTTTTCCATAGCTTTGCAGACCAAGCTAGTCAGGCTTATGGGGCGATAGTTTCCAGGATCCGTTGAGGCACCACCTTTGTGGAGAGGGACCACTGTTGCTGTACGCCACTCTTTGGGTACATATCCTGTAGTAAGGCTGAGATTGAACAGTAGTTTTATGTTTGGGTTTAGCTCTTCTTGGAGCTCATGTAGGACGCAGCCTGGGACACCGTCTGGTCCCATTGATGCTGTGTTTTTTGCTTTGGAGAGGGCAGCTGTTACCTGTGCATCTGAGATGTCAGGGGGGCAGCACTCTGCTGGGATAGATATTTGCTCTTTCGGTGGGGGGGGGGGTTTATGCTGAACCTGTCAGCTAGGATGTTGGCAATATCTGTGGGTTTGGTGTATTTTTTTGTCATTTTGGACTAATTCTGAGCATATCTGGGAATTCCCACCCAGGTTCCTAACATAAGTAAAGAAAGCCTTGTGATTATCCTTAGTGTCCTGTGCAATTTTTCTCTTGAAGCTGGCCTTAGACGATTTTATGAGTGCCCGTAGTTTTTTGCTAATATTGATCAGAGATGCCTTCCCTTTTTGGGATTTTGCTCTATCATGTAGTAGCTTCCTCCTTCTGTTGTATAGTTTGTTTATGGCTGGGGTCCACCAGACAGGACGTCTGCCTTTGGAGGATTGGGACTTGGTTTTATTTGGGATTGCATGATCCATGCATTCCTGAAGATGTTCATAGAATGCGTTTATAAAGGATTCTGCGGTCTGGGATGTATTTTCCACAGGCCCGGGGGCTTTGAAGGATTCCACCTCAGTTTTGAGGAGTGTGAAATTTGTATTAGAGAAGTTTTAAACTGTGGTTTTCAGGGCAGGGGGTGGAGCCGGGATGTGAATATCCAGTGAGATTAGTTTATGGTCTGATCTTACCAATGAGGGATACACTTCTGGTCTGGAGCATAGAGTCCCCATGTTGGTGATGATCAGGTCCAGTATATTTTCCCCTCTTGTGGGAGTGGTAACAAGTTGTTCCATAGCATTTGAGTTTATAAATTCTAGGAACCTTTGGGCTAGGGTGTTGGAGCTAGAGTAATGCTCCCAGTCTGTTTGGGTAGTTGATGTCGCCCAATATAATGGTGTTTGGAGAGACCTTCATATTTTCCAGTGTTCCCAGGAAGGCCGAGTGGGGTTCCTGGGTTTGGGAGGGTGGTCTGTAGCAGGCTATAAACTGGAAGGCAGTTTTACCCACTGTTAGTTGCACATGAATAGTCTCTGATGCTTCGTGCTGTGCCACCAACCTGGAGGTGTGGGTATCTTTGACGAATATTGATACTCCCCCTCCTTTTGTGGTTTGGTCCAAGTTTTGGGGCCGAAAAGCATGGTATGAGGTATAACCTGGTAGTGCTGGGGTGCTCTCGGGAGCCTTGAACCAGGTTTCTGTTACTGCACAGATATCGATGTTCTCCATGCTGAGAGTTTCGAGTGCATGCATCTTGAGGTTTAGACTTCTGGCGTTGAGTAGCATTACTCTTAGTTTCTTATCCCTTGTGATACCTATGGAGGTGGGTTTGTCTTTTGAGCCTTGCCTAAAAAAGGCACTATGGGGGTAGCAACAGCCTTTGCCAATATCCAAAAGCCCAGGGGTGACAGGTGCAAGCCGTCCCTAGCGAAGCATCGTGGCTTGTCGAGCATGTCATCCCAGGCTGACAGGCATTGGATCCCCTTTGAATGACACCAATACTTAAGCCAATTGTTGAAATTGATCATCCTGTCCTCATATTGTGGCATCATTCTTGGTGAGGGTAAGATGCTACTCAAGGTCAGTGTCATACCGGCCTGGGCTACATGCTCAGAGAGCTCCTCTATGTCTCTTTTCATGTAGTGCAGGGAGGTACATCTCAGGTCATTCACACCAGCATGGACAATGACTGAGTCATATTTGTACTTGCCTTGGAGTGACCTGAGTGCTTGTGTTATGTGGCGGATCCTTGTGCCCGACAGGCAGCTCACCGTGACCTTCTCCTTGTTCAGCCTGGTGAGCGGGTCGTCAGTGTGCCTGACGATAGCACCTATTACAAGTGTATCAGGTGTGTTGTTTAGCCTTAAGGGCTGTGACTGTTCGGCACTGGCTTTGTGAGCTATGTGTTGCATGTGTTTTGTTTTGGGGTAGCGGTTGCTTGGGTGTCTGCTTTGGAGGTCTCTGCTGCTTAAGCAGATTTTTATTTAGAGCCTCCGAGTATGTTTTTGTGTGTTTATGTGTTTGGTTTGCTGTCATGGTAGGTCTATGTGAGACTGGAATTGTAGTGAGTGTGGTTTCCTTCTCCTCCTGACTGGTTACGCCAGTACTGAGTTGAGAGAGCTTAGCCTCCAGTATGGCTATATGGTTGCATCTCTCACATGTGTTGGAACTTGGTGGGAGGAGGAGAGGGTTGTCTGTGTACTTGAGACAGTTGTAACATTGCCTCAAGATTCCCAGATTCACAAGCTGGACCGGAGAGGAGATTCACAACTGACCTTTGGACATGCTAGAATACTATTAGGAATTCCTTTATAATTGAAAAAAAAAAGGGCTAATGAGGAACAAGGTACTCAAGGGGAGTTTGTGAGGGTGTAGTGCTTTTAATTTTTTAGTGCTGACTTATATAATTGCTTTAGTGAGCAAGTGCCAGGTGACTTAAATGCAATGTGTTACAGGTAACTTAAATGCAAAAACGACAAACAGTAACTTTCTTTCAAGTGAAACAAGGAAATAAGTACAGTAAGCAATGCAGATATCACTAGGGATCCACAGAAGCACTGAAAAGCTGCGTTTTAGGTGGAATTAGCATTTCAGGGAAATAACAAGCAAACAAACAACAAGCATACAAACAAAGCTAGATTCAGCAGGCCTGGATCTAGTCTATGCTACAACAAACAAGGTGTACCAATTTCAGTAAGAAACAGTTCAAATATGCAGGCACTATAAGCCTTTAACCAGAAATTCCCAGCTCAGAAGGGCAGAGTCCAGCCTCTCCTCCCACAAGAGTGCAGACCACGAACCTTCTTAATGTAAAATAACTGGCCTGAAGCCCAAGTGCTTAAACCAGAACTAATATACTTTTAGAATAACAGACACTGAGCCCTCAATCAGCAGTTCCCAACTTAGAAGGATGTAAGCTACCTGTCCTGCCACCACAGTGCAGGCCACAAACCTTCCTAATGTAAAACAACTGGTCTGAAGCCCAAGTGCTTAATCCAAAAGACTTAGAATGATAGCTACACTTTAATCAAGTTACTACCAAGCAGTAATAAATACAATTGAATACTTTAAAGAATGCCTGGATTAGTGCTCAAGTTATACAAACAAAGCTAGATTCAGCAGGCCTGGATCTAGTCTATGCTACAGCAAACAAGGTGTACCAATATCAGTAAGAAGCAGTTCAGATATGCAGGCACTATAAGTCTTTAACCAGAAATTCCAAGCTCAGAAGGACAGAGTCCAGCCTCTCCTCCCACAAGAGTGCAGAACACGAACCCTCTTAATGTAAAATAACTGGCCTGAAGCCCAAGTGCTTAAACCAGAATTAATACACTTTTAGAATTACAGACACTGAGCCCTCAATCAGCAGTTCCCAATTTAGAAGGATGTAAGCTACCTGTTCTGCCACCACTGTGCAGACCACAAACATTCTTAATGTAAAACAACTGGTCTGAAGCCCAAGTGCTTAAACTAAAAGGCTTAGAATGAGATACGCCAAGCAGTAATAAATACAATTGAGTACTTTTAAGATGATGCAAAAGCAAAATAAAGTAGGAGGAACACAAATACAGTAAAAGCAGATACATTTTTTTTTTTTTTTTTTTGTTAGAAAACAAGCAAAAACAGTAGTAAAAACAATTCACATGCAGTGCAAGCTGGCACACTTGAGTATGTAGCAATATTAGCCCACACACAGTTTGAAAAAATGTAATTAAATTAAAAAGGACTAAAAGCAAGTGCAGAAAGGGTTTATTAGGTAGAATGCGGTAAAAATATGGGACTGGGGGAGTGTCCTAGATCAAATCTACAGTGGGGCGTCACTGCAAAAGCCACCCAATTTAAACTACAACCAAGAACAGGGAGGGGGGGGGACCAGTTTCAACAGAGATGTGAGGAATCAGAGTGCAAGTTATAAAACCAAAAAAAATATATACTGATCTCTGTATATTTGCAGAACAGCAAGACAACAGATATCTAAGCAACAATTTAGCTCTATAATACAGAATAATACAGAAAAATATACTCAGCTCTATATATTTGCAGATAGTCTTGTAAGGCTGTCTCTCAACACACAGGTTCCACTTTAAAATCTTAAAAGAGGCAAAAGCAAAATAAGGTAATAAAGTAGGAAGAAACACAAATACAGTAAGGCAGATGAAGTGCAAATTTTTTTTTTTGAGATGGAGGAAACAGAGCAGATTAAGATACTATAGGGGAATGCCCTTTCCAAGTGCTCTCTCTGTACACTGCAGAGGAGATGGGACTGGTAAGAGTATCCAAAATCAAAATATGATCTCACTGTACTCAGTTGAGTGAGCGAATGAGATGGGTCCAGGAGGAGTGTGCAAAAAGAGATTTACAGCAGGGGCGGGCAATTCCAAAGCCACCAAGATTAACACCACAACAAGAAACAGGTAGGGTGGGTGGAGAACTACTGCAGAGATTCAGAGACACACACAATATTTACTGAATGCAAGACACACAATATTTACTCACTCAAATCTTAAATAAGTGCAGAAAATATACTTAAATTAGCTTATGTCCAGTTGATGTATGCAGAGAAGTCTTAGTAGCCAGCAACTCGATTTAAAATGATTACTAGAAATGTAACCAACACAGATTTTAATGCTAGCAGAATCCCCCAAGCTATTTAACACTTAACAAAGGAATTTCACAGCAGTCTAACAACTACTGCAGAGATTCAGAGAGACACACACAATATTTACTGAATGCAAGACACACAATATTTACTCACTCAAATCTTAAATAAGTGCAGAAAATATACTTAAATCAGCTTATGTCCAGTTGATGTATGTAGAACAAAAAGAACAATATGCTCTTTGAATAACACATCGAACTAATAGAATTATGGGGGCTCTTATCATCCATAAATACTATCCTTTGGGCTTGAAGTTTGTATTTGCAACAAATCATGCCCCACTACATTGTCTGCATCAAGAAAAAAGATATCATACCAAAAGCTATCTCCATGGGCACTGTCACTGTATGACTTCAGTTTTAGAAACATGCATTATTTGGACCACCTAATTGCTGATGACCTTTGTGGGTATACAGCCCATAAGTTGTGGCTAAAGCTAATGGCTCTCCATTGCAGTGGTCATGCAGCATAATAGTGGCAGGTACTTTTAAATGTTTTAGCTTAGAAGCAGCCAAAAAGATAAATATCAATCAGAAGCAGTTGCAAACAGGTCTATTTAATGCCCACAGCCTTCTATTAGTCAGATTCAGAGTCCCTGGGTCTGAAGAGGGTCCTTGAGGGGATTCCAGAATAAAATTTTCCAAGTCAGTACCACTGCAAAGAATCAATACAGGATGATGTATGGACATTGCCAGTATTTTAAACTGAAACCACTAATGCCATCTGCATGTGTACTCAAACACATAGCCTAGTTGAAGACATCTAGCTTATGAATAGCTGTACAGTTAGATGGGAAAAACTAGGACCAACTGCTGGGTGCTTCTAGAAGTAGCGTGTACCAGATGTAAGGTAAACAGAAGGGTTTCTTTGAAGAAATAGAGCCAATGCCCTTTAAAGTAGAGGCCACTTGGATGTACTCCTGCCTCTGAGGAAGAGTAATGTTATTTCAGGTTCCCCTTGCCTGTGAGAAAGTAGAAATAAAAGCCTACCCGATGCCTAATTCTGTCCAGTGAGGTTTCTGCAGGCAGTCCTCATCTATCTTAGCCATCTGTTTTGCCATAAGGATGTGTGAAGAGAAAACTACATCTGGTTGTAAACAAACGCTATGTGTTTTGAACAGTATAAAGCAATCAAACTGTGAGCATTTACAAGACAAAGTGTTTTTTTTTTTTATTGCAGCTGACTGATCCCTGCAGAGATTTTCTGGGGAAACTACAATCTCTCTTTTCTGTTGAACTTTATTGTAAATAAATATCAATGTCAGAGTGGTCAAATACTAAATTCCATTGGGATGTAATTGCTAAAATATATTCTCTTTAAGATGCTCAGGAGCTCTCAGGATTAAGGAAAATCAGATATGGATGCATATTTGCTATGGTCAGAATGATTATTAAAACAGCCTAGTCAGCCAGCAACAGGATAATGATGTCATGCATATTAGTGGGTGGAAAAAGGACATTTTATAGAATTGCATATGTTGAAAATAAAAGTTTTTAAAACTGGTAGTCTCATCTGCTCTAATTATCCACATTTCTTGACAGCAGCAGGCATATTAGCATCAGTTAATAATGACAAAGTCCAGGGATTTCAGCTATCACTGACAATGCGAGTGTAATTACCTCAAAGAAAAAGAGGGAACCTGAGACAGGAAGACAGAGGGAACATTTAGTAGTGTGCTTGGTATTTTTTTGTGTATATTTCTGTGCTGATATATGTACCAAGATTATCACACTTTACCAATTACTGCAGACTATAGCAGCTGCAGATGGAAGGATGGTCATAATAGCCAAGTCAATGGTATCCATGGACAGTGCCACTGTTCACATAACTTATCCATGAAGTGAACCCTGAGGCATGCCTTACTATCTCTGAACAGTATTTCCTCCATGAGGGATGGAACTGAGCTGAATGGACCATGATCTTATCAGATGAGTTAACTATAGAACCATTCACAGCCTTCATGGTTGTGAAGGGGATTGATTACCAGGACAACAATAAAGTTTTTACAAAACTGAGAGTAGGAGTGTTATTCCCACTTAAAAATGTTAAAAAGTTAGGAGTAGAAGTGACCTGCAGCACAAAAGAGAAAGAATCACTTAGAGAGACTTTATTCTTGTGAAATGAAGTTATGAAGAATGGAAATGCACACATTGAGCTGATTTCTAAACTTTCTGTTAAACTAAAATGCAAAGTTTCAGAAATGGACAATTGTAACCATCAAGATGTGTTGAGAAGTACAATGTATTAGTTATTTCACTACAGGTGGCTAAAGCAGTACTTGTCCAGAGGTCTAAACCTGTTCCTGTCAGTGTATGAGAGAAACTTTAAAGGGAAGATTCTAGACAACTGGTATATGAAGGTAAGGGGAAAATATAAACTAAAAGAAAAATCCTTTGCAGGCAAATAGAAACCCAGTGAATAGAAAGAGGTTCACTCACCCTGACTGAGAACAACATAGAAATGACAAGAAGAAGAAAATATTATTGTATACTAAAAGACAAAATAACATTGAACTAGCTAAAAGAATTTCACAAGCAACAGCTGGTTTTCCTGAACAACATAGTGCAGTGAATGCACTGTCAAATGTAGAGTAATATGTGTAAGGCAGACACCTGGTAGTAAAGCATTTAGAAAGAACATGTAATGGTACTAGTAAAAGTTATACAGAAACTGTGAGAGATGCACTTATCTAGTCAAACTGGAGGTAAAGCTCTCTCCAACCAAGACTGAACTTGACAGTCAAGAGGAGAAGGTAAACACTTGTACCACACCACACTCATCACATAGTCCCACTAAACCTACACCACCAAAATCCACACATAGAAACACAAGAACATTCATGGAGGCTCTCAATAATAATCTTCTCAAGCAACAGAGACCTCCAAAGCAGAAATGCAAGCAACCTCCACCCCCCAACACAACTCAAATGACACATAGCCCAAAGACTCAGTGTGCCACTCAACCACAGCCCATAAGGCAAAAACAAAGTACCTAACATACTAGTCATAGGTAACTCTATAGTCAGGCACATTGATGTCCCAATCACCAGGCTAAACAAGTAGAAGGTTACTGTCAGCTGCCTATCAGGTGCCAGGATCCGCCACATAATCCGCGCACTCAGGTCACTCCACAACAAGTACAAATATGGCTCTGTCATTGTCCATGTTGGTGTGAATGACCTGAGACGTACCCTTCTGGTCGACATGAAAAGAGACATGGAGGAGCTCTCCGATCTTGTAGCCCAGGCAGGTATGACCCTAGCCATGACTTGTATCCTGCCATCACCCAGAATGGCACCGCAGTACAAGGACAAAATGATTGACTTCAACAATTGGCTAATCTTCTGGTGTAATTCTAGGAGGATCCAGTATCTGTCTGCCTGGGGTGGCATGGTCAAGAGATCACGATGCTTTGCCAGAGATGGCCTGCACCTGTCACCCCTGGGATTCAAGATACTGGCTAAGGCTCTTGCTGCCCCTATAGTGCTTTTTCTAGGCAAGGTTCAAATGACAAATTCACCACCGTAACAGGAACAGGCAAGCAAAAACTGAGGGTAATGCTACTCAATGCTAGAAGTCTAAATCTCAAAATGCACTCCCTCAAGGCACTCCCTAAAATGGAGAACATCGATATCTGTGCAGTGACTGAGACCTGGTTCAAGGCTGCAGAGAGCACCGCTGCATTACCAGGCTATAACTCACACCACACTTTTTGGCCACCTAACCTGGACCAGAACACCAAAGGCGGATGTGTGTCCATATTCATTATGAGTATCCACACCTCCAGGCTAGTTGCTCAGCATAATGCATCCGAGGTTATCCAAGTGCAACTAACTCTTGGCAAAACTGCAATCCAAATTGTAGCTTGCTACAGATCCCCCACCATGCCCCAGGATTCCAACTCCTCTTTTCTTGATATACTGGAAAATATTGGGGTTCAACCAAACACCCTAATAATGGGCGATTTCAACTACCCCACCATTAACTGGGAAAACTACTCATGTATCGACTCTTTCGCTCAACGCTTTCTGGAATTCATAAATTCTAATGCCCTGGATCAACTTATCCACACCCCCACCAGGGGCAACAATATCCTAGAACTAGTCATTACCAGCATAAGTGACCAGTGTTCCACACCTGAAGTCAACTCCTTGTTGGTCAGATCCGACCATAAGCTAATCACCCTAGATATCCAAATCCTGCCCCACCCCCATTAAGGAATTCACGGTAAAACATTTCTCTAAAGCCAACTTCATGCTTCTTAAGACAGAAGTGGTGAACTTCATGACACCCATGCAGATGGACAATACAATTACAACTGCTAAATCCTACACAGATGCACTCTATAAGCACTTACACAAGTGCATGGATCGTGCTATCCCAAACAGAACCAAGACACTATCCTCCAAAAAAGGAGGCCAATCTGGTGGTCCCCTGCCATAAACAAACTCTACAATAGAAGGAAGAAACTGTTGCAAAAGAGAGTAAAATCCCATGAGTGGAGGAGCTCCCTGGTCAGCCTCAGTAAGAAGCTGAAATCCCTTATAAGATCATCCAAAGCTAGCTATGAAAATAAAATTGTCACTGATTCTAAAGACAACCACAAAGCATTCTATAGCTATGTCAAGAATCTCGATGGCAACACCCAGATCTGCTCTGAGTTACAGCACAATGGCACGAAAATTACAGAACCAACTGATATTGCCAACATCCTGGCAGATAGGATCAGTGCTAACTTTACCCCCCTCTCAACCCCTAAAGGGCCCATATCTATAGAGGAAGAATGCAGAGTCCCTGTAATCACAACTATGCAGGTAAAAGCTGCACTATCTAAAGCCAAAAACACAGCATCCATGGGACTGGACAACATCCCAGGCTACATTTTACATGAACTTCAGAATGAACTGTCTCCCCATCTAAGCACCATGTTTAATAAAAGTCTCACATCAGGCTTTGTGCCCACTGAATGGCGCACAGCAACAGTTATCCCACTCCACAAAGGGGGAGCCACCACTGATCCCGGCAACTATCGCCTTATTAGCCTGATGAGCCTGGTCTGTAAGGCCATGGAATGTATCATCATGGAACTCATAAACAAAGACATTGGTAACCTCCAAACTCTGGACCCCACCCAGTTCAGGTTTGTGAAAGGCAGATCATGCCTCCTGAACCTGATTGACTTCTTTGAGGCAGTCACCAAAGCTGTAGATGAGGGTAAGGTGGTTCACACAGCCTAACTTGACCTTGCCAAGGCTTTCAACATCATTCCCCATTCTGGAATTATAGTTAAACTCACTAAACTAGGTATAAGATGGGTTGTCAACTGGCTCTCTGACAGAACCCACACTCTAAAAGTTGCAGAATCCAAATCTTACGTCAAACCAGTGACAAGTGGAGTGCCACAGGGTTCAGTCCTGGAACCTCTCCTGTTTGGTATGTACTTCTCTGAAGTACAGGTTAACACGGAAGGCCTTTGGCTAATGAAGTTCATAGATGACTGCAAACTTGGAGCCATAGTTGAGTCACCAAATGATGTTGACATCCTACAGAAGGGCCTCACTTAGACAGATGCCTGGTGTCAGAGCCATGACCTCAAGCTCAATGCCAAAAAGTGCATTGTCATCCTCTATGGTAAAAACTCTGTACCCATGAACTACCACATAGGCGGTAGTCTACTTAACGCTGAATGTGTGATAAGAGACCTGGGGACCCAGGTGGACAGTAGTCTCTCCTTTGGTAATCACATCACCACAGTAGTCAGGAAATCCTTCTATGTGGCACACCTCATCACAAAAGGGTTCTCATCTAGGAAAAAAGAGGTCATTGTTCCCCTCTGCTTGACACTCATTAGACCCAACACCCCTTTTGGAATGTACCTCACAAGACATCTGCAGCAGCTGGAAAGGCCACAGAAGTACCTCACAAACAGGATTACTGATCTCAAACAGATGCCCTACACTGACCATCTCAAAAACTCCAGCTTTACTCCGTAGCATCTCACCTACTCTGAGGATACTTCTGCCTAACATATATAGCTATGTCAAACACAGAGCTGTTGGACAGCTACATCTAAAGAAATCCTAATCCCTCCGAGATACACGCTGTAGGGACCTAATCCTTGTCACCACAATAAACAGGACATGCTGGAAGGATAGATTCCTGTCCCAGAGACTTCCCATACTCTGGAACAAGCTACCCTTCTAGGTCAAGCAAAGTTCCTCATTAGCACTCTTCAAGAAAAATCTTGATAAGTGGATGGGAAATACACCCTGGGGATCACTTCTGTGGCTCTGCTCGACAGGGGCACAGCAAAATAACTTTCTTGGGTGTCTTAAGCCAGGGAACCTTGTTGGCTAGGCTTACTTAGGCCCTTGGGCCAATAGCCTAGTACCTACCTATGAACCTATGAACTCTGCTCACAAGTGTGATGCTGAAGGACAACAACAATTCACAATATAAAGTGAAAAATGCACTAAACATAATTGAAACATCCGAATGTTGATGTTGTTACCTTTGAAAATAAAAGGTTAAAAAATAAGTTGACAAGTCAACATGCAGTCTCCAAGAAATAACCTTAGAAAATCCTAATGCAAGTTAAAAAACAGTGTTTTTTGCAAAGGGCAAGCCTCTCTGCCCTCTCCATGTGGGAGGGGGGCTGCACCCCCAGACCTCCTTCTACTTACTATACATTCCAACTCCAAGATCACACAATACCAGATAAAGGGTATATTCCCCAAACATAAATTATAGCAATATTGCCCTAATGTTGATAACATGTTTTGTTGACTGAATTGTTTTGAAAAAAATAGATGTCAACTTTACACATAGGTGACAAGATTACTGGTTATTATCCCCCACTTCTTTCTATATAAGTGTAATATATATATATAAGGCCAAAGGAATTACAAGGCAAATGAGTCTGAAGTCCCTTCATACCTTGTCATTGCCCTGTCTTAAGTTGTAACCTCATGTCTAGAAGGACACAGCAGGTTTGCCGAGGAATATTTATGGATACCCATCTAGTCATCAAAACTGGATCTGAAGGCTCAAGGCTGCCACTTTGCTTGAGATGTAAGGGTAATTTATTCCAGTGATGGCATAAACATTGGGTAATAATCTGTCCCTCAATGAATTTTGTTTATATGTTGGTGGAGATTTAAGAACTTAGTTCTGATATATGTAGACCCTTTGTTTCTTGTGGAGATGCAACACATCAGATTGCATCCTTAGAGGTGCACTCATTTAGTTTTAGGCCATATTCTATAACATATTTTTTAGAAGTGACATGGCCTTTTGGAGTGAGGAAGTAATACATTTTGTGACAAGCAAGAATTAGTAGAATTAATTTTTGATTTAATGTTGTTGCCATGGAATAGTACAGTAAAACTTGGGTAAGAATGTTAACGACCTATTTGAAGGTATGAGTCCTATCGATGTCTTGGTTATTGTAAATATTTTTAATGAACCAGGAAGCTTGCCTGTCATGTCCAAGAGGTCCATGGCTGGGTAAAGATTGCAAGAGTTCCATTTAGGAAGATATTTTTGAGGTAAAAAGGATTATATGACAAATCCTTCTGGGGTAATGTTTAAAAAAGTTTTGCTTATTTTACAGTGATACACTAGTTGGTTAATTTCTTTTTATAGAGGGAGGGTGGCATAATGGTTAAGGTGTTTACCTTACAGATGCAAGGTGCAGGGTTTGAGTCTCCCATTGGGGTAATTGGCTAGGCTTGAAATGGCTCACAAGGGCAGTTAGCCTAGTTCTAACCTATGATTTATTGTCTTTGTTCTACCTCTCCCTCTGCCTCTCCTGGATTGTATCTGGCAGTGCATAATATTCATCAGATCTAGGTTTAAAGTTATGTAAGTAATTTCTAGCATGACTCCAAACCTAGATGTGATGATTGGTAGGAGCTTTCAGACCAAATACAAAATAAAATAAATTGTCGAAATTATATTTTGAATTATTACTAAAGAAGTAAGATAGCACCATAAATTAAAAAAAGAGATTCATAGCTTTTGAAAATATTCAGTTTCTCCTCTAATGCTAGAAGCAGAATAAGGATCAGTTAAAATGCAAATCTTACAGACCAATACCTCTCTGAAACAGGGAGTGAAAAGTATTTATTTATTTATTTATATTTTTATTAGCTGATTAATTGATTGATTTATTCTTTGTTGACTGGGTTAGTCCAACTAGACTTCAAGTGAGGCCAAAGTAGTATTTATATTACTAATGGAACTTTACGACAAACTGAAAAGTATACAAACATAAAACACTGCCGAAAAAACAAAAAAAACACTGCAGTGCTGAAGGAACTGGATGCCACCAAAAAGTTTCTGATAAACAACTTTATTTTCATACTATATATAAAATCCAAAAAGATAAGTGCTTTTGTCAAGATAATATTGAACTTCTTCAGATAAATGCAAAAGCAGAAGAACATTTTTAAATATGATTAGGTTACATGTGATTGGTTCAAACAGGCAACGCCGAACTCCCTATGTTAAATCTTAAAATACAAATACACTCATTTGCACATATGTCCCCATTATTATACCTAGTTTGATTTGTAGCACACAACGAAAATCATGCTGGAAATACTACAGAAGCACAAAGAGTTATGAACAATTTATTATATTTATAGTCCATTTTCATGGAATCCACAATTTCGAACATATATTTTTAGGGTTATTTAGCCACAGTTTTACCATTTGAATTCAGTGGCAGTAATTATTAAATGTTCAGACTCCACTGGTTTTAGACAGTGTTATTTCCAACTAGCTTGAAGCCATCAGTCTCATGTCCACTGGATAGTCTATATGGTCTCAATAAGCCATTTAAATTGTGGGGGTCATATCAGACCAATGTCTTACAATGAAACAAATTGGATTAAGTGAAGGGTCACCAGCAAATGTTTGCATTATCATTTTACTATTTATAAGGTCATACAAAGGTAGCAAGGTCATTTATTAATGTGAACTGTCTGCCAAGTATTTTAGAGAGCAGAGTGCTAATTTTATGCTAAACATTACCACTCACTTGAGTATTTTATCTCAGACATACTTAATTTGCAGCTCAGTTGCTATTCTCAGTCCCACAGTTGTGACAGTTCTGCTCTAAGACCTACCAGCAAATCATTCATATATACCAAAATTGTCTTACTGAAATTTTTGAACAAATTGCCATTTCTGAGTACAATACCTCCTTTAAATGCATGAAAATATTGTCTGCTTCCAAGGTCCATTTTACTTTTAACAGTATTTTCTTTCCTTAAATAATTTGGAGTGCCTGCTACTCTGAAATAGGGCATATACTTCATATAATACCAGACTAATCCAAGGAATGTTCTTCTTGCTTATTAGTGCTTGGTACATGTGAGGTCTCATAGCTTATAGCTTCCCCATTTTGGGGTCTGACTATCTCTCTCCCTATCACATACCTCAAATACTTCACTTTAGTCTTACATATTTTTTTGGGGGGGTCTTATTGTTGTGCATTCAAGACAGCCTGTCCCTTGGCCAAACAGGGGTCTAAATCGTTAGATCTTATTATAGTGGTGTCTTGGTAAGCAGGGATTTCAGACACCACCCAAAAGTTGTCAAAATATTACAGGGATACCATGCAACCTGAAGAATTTCATGAACTTTACTCATACTTTGACTTAGGAATGGGGTCCATTCCTGTCATGGTATTAGAAACCCAAAAGATTTGGAGAAATTAAAAATGGGTGGAATATAAGAAAAAGCCTCTGAAGTTAAAAGGCCGTTTAATCCCTGGTTTTAGTTGTTACAAGGATTTACCAGCACCTGTTCTTCAGATGTAAAGTGGACAAGGATCTTGTCTTTCCCAACCATTTCATTACCTCATCCAGATAGGCGTTGGATTACTGTCAAATTTTTAAATGGTGTTCGTCTTCCTAAATCACAGCAGAACCTGATTGTTTCATCAGGCTTTGTCAGTAATATTTTTGTCTGTTCACTTTTTGACTAATCTACTACCCCATATTAAGCTTTGCTTTTATTTATTTATATATTTTATTTTATTTATTTATTTATTTTTTGCTTCCTCATGCACAACTTCTTTTGCAACTGAAGTATTCTTTAACATATTAAGTTAACATTCTCCCGATGATTGGTTTCAATATAATATTGAATCAGGTTGTTCTGCAAGGTAGCTCTTAAAAATGTCCTTGTTTCAAAATAGAAACTCTCTTATCTTATATTTCAATGGGTTAGATTGGATGTCATCTATCTGCACTAAAGGTAAAAAGGTCAATTTTAATTCTCCACTAACTTCATTAACGTCTGCCACTAACTGGCTGTGGTAGCCTACAATTCTTTCTAAGGATTTGGAATGTTGTATCTGTTCTGTTATTCTCTTTCAAGTTTTTCTAATCCTGTATTTTATATAATTTAATAAGAAATAAATAATAATACCCATTTTTTAACCAGGTAGGCTACTGGTCCCTTTTCACTGATGACCAGGGAACAAAGTCTAGTTAATTGACTTGGTCAAGGTCACAGAGCAGACAAAAAAAGGCTAAGGGAATCAAACCCTGTCCAGGAGGAACTATAACAGTCTTAACCCTCTGTATTGACTGACATTTCTTCAGCATTGCAAACAGATTCTACTATCTAGCCAAAGGCATGTTTTCTACTCAGGGGACCAAAACTAGCACATAATCTCTAACTTTAAATTTCCAGGTCCCTGCATTTTAGTTGAAAACCCCTTATTGGATAGTCTGTGCTCTTTTCATGTGCTGCTGTATGATCGAGCATCACCATGTTCAGCCTGGCTTGTAAGTTGGAATGCCATTCTCTGACACTTTCAAATGAAGCTTGTACTTTTTCCCAAGTTTCCCTGGCAAATGCTAACAGTCTATGAGAGTGCCCACCATATGATAACTGAAAAGAACTGAACCCTATCAAGACTTGAGTTACTTCTGTAATGCCAAACAGGAGGGGTAATAATAACTGATCCCAGTTTTTGCCATCTTAAACAATGACGTTTTTTCACATGAACTTTAATATCTGGTTAAAATGCTCCACTACTCCATCCATCATACCTCTCAACTTCTTAGTTCAAGAAATCTGGACAAAGTCTAAAATAATGGGGGCAAAGGTCCAACAATAGGGACATATTTTATATATTGCTTTTATCAGCTTAAAGAGTTGCTAGAATTAGAGGATTTGTGTTAGTACACATTTTCTGAAGGATATGAAAACTGAAACTTAAATGTATGTTATTATTTAGTGATTTCAATCCTCAGTGATTTGTCACAAAACCACACATTTCATGACAAACAGATAAAAACTATGAGGCAAAATCTGGACATTCTGTGGAAATATGGATCGTTGAGAGATATGCTGTCCATCTGGGTAGTAAACTATATATTGTTTTAATTGTAGGACCTTAAAACATTGGCACTGTTGGTGTATTATTCTGGACAAAAATGAAGTCACCTAGTCAGTGAGCATTTCCTTAAGTATCCATATCCTAGAAAATAAAAGATTAACTCCCTAGCTGCAGATTTATCACTTGTCTTAGACAGAGGAATTGCCCTCAGAGTATTCCGTATCATAGTTCAAAAAAATAACCAGAACATATTCAAACCAATTGTTGGATTTTACCAGTGACCATGCCAGTATATTCAAATAATACTTTAATGACAGACATTAAAATCATATTTTTTAAAGCCAAGGCATGGGGCTGTCTTCATGCATTCAGGGTATCTAACACAAAAGTTCTTAACTTCTTTCATTATTACTGGCCACGGAAACCTTGCTAGTATTTATGACTTAGCCTTGATCTTTACTACATGTCCTTCAAATGCAGGATTCACCTCATGACTAGGTGATTGAAAGTTTGGATATATAGTCATACCACTTTGTCTGTCCTTACTTATTCTGTGCAATAAATCATTCAGATGGTAACTGATTAATTACAGCAGAACCTTCTCTGCTTAATACATCAGAATGTTTCTCTTTCTCTCTAAAAGCAACATTTTATGTACTTTATCTACCCAAAGAAAACACCTCTTATTAACTACAAAAGTTCAACTTATAGACATTATACTCAAGACTGACTCTTTGTGTGTGTGTGTGTGTGTGTGTGTGTGTGTGTGTGTGTGTGTGTGTGTGTGTGTGTGTGTGTGTGCATCTATGAGTGTGCATGTGTGTGTCTGTGTATGTATACGTATGTATACGCGTGTGTGTGTGTGTGTGTGTGTGTGTGTGTGTGTGTGTGTGTGTGTGTGTGTGTGCGTGCGTGCGTGCATGCATGTGTGTGTGATGTATTACAGCATAGTCAAATCCTCAAATGGTTATATAATAATTAATCATCATGCATGTGCTATTATGAACATACAATGATCACAACTAAACCACCAACCAAAAGTACATCTATCTTTACTATCAGTCAAAAAAAGGACACTGTGGCCCTGATTACAAAATACTTGCTATCAGTGCAAGTGACTGCTTACAATAAGAGCAGGCTTAGAGTAGGTATTTTGGTATTTGGCCCCCTTAGTAAGCCTGTTTATAGATAAGACTTAGACCTAAGTATGTCACTTACACTGAGAGCAGGTTATTTGGAATGAGGACATACTTATATTGAAAGCTACTTTTTTGGAATCTGGTCCATACTGTTTTAATGAATGATAGAAAACTAACAAAAACATGCCACCCTACATGATAAGAATAAAAACTTATTTATGTGTGGGGGCTCTGTAACTCTAGGTGTTAGATTAATGCTTTGGTTTAATTTAATAACCCCTGTGAAGATAGGTGAAGGCTGCCAGCCTAGCTAGATATAATTTTGAAGATAATTCTGCCATTTGTAAATATTAATGTAAGTCACAGGCTTGTTCTCTTGAAATGTGAAAAGACTGTATTGGATGTTGAACTGAAAAAGAAAAAGTAACAAGAGTGCACTCTGCTGTAAGAAAGCTGTTAAGTCAAGCATGTAATGACTGTCTTTGATCTCAGGGATCAGAGCCAAGATGTGTGGATGAAGAAATTCTGGCTATTGTTTTGAGACCAGAGTTAATTACTAGAATTTGCATGTATAATTTAATTTATTGCTCTGGCTTCCTGACCAGCTGCAAGATCAAAAGGGCTATTAACCTCTGAGTTTCTGTTAGCCTGTGAAACAGAAAGAAATGATATAATCTGAAATGAATCAGTGGTACTGTGTTATCAATTTAAGGACATAAAGAATGAGAGCATTTGAGCATTTGTCTTCAAAACATACAACTCACCAGCACTCTGTCGGTGTTTTATATGTAAGTTTATTTTAGAACTGTTTTTCTTCTTAGATATAGCTAGGAACTAGGAAGATTAGGTTAGTTTTTTTTCTGTACTGATGTCAGAGATTTTCTACTATATTATTTTAATCATTTTCCTGAGATCTCTAAACTCTTGACTAGCACTGTGTAGTAAGAAGTATCGTCTTGTGTTTTTATTATTTATTATTGCATATTTTTAAATCTTTCAACTGTGGCTGTTTTGTGTAGAGATAATTTAAGCTCTAAGAGTACATGGCATGTATATAGTGATATTGGCCAAGCCACTCCAATAAGCCTTGACTGTTCAGTTGCACTTACCATTTGGATAATAATATTGCACAGTATAATTGGACACCCTTTCATAAGAGCCTTTTAGTATGTGATAAATATTATTGGGTGGTGGCAAGTGGTACTACCGTATAGTCTGGGTAAAAGGGGTACAGCTGGAGAACCTGTGTCAGCCTTCTCCAGGTGTGTCTGTGCAGTTGTATATAACTCTTATCTCAAAGTGTGTGTGTGTCAGCTACTTGGCAGGGACACAAAGCACTGTTTGGACAGACAGGGTGCTGGAGGTTTTAGCTTGCCCACTAGGCTGAGATCTGGACCCTATAGCTGTGCCAGTGGGAGTCTTATTGGGGACCTGAAGAGAAAGGGAGAAACCAGCCCCAGACTGACTGTGATCTCTGTATGCTCTTAAGGGAAATTGTAATTTACTGTGTGTGTGTATTTATTATCCTTTCCCTATATGGACGCCTCTCACTGGTGTTAGTGGTGAGGATTGAGGCTCTTTGATTGCTGGGCAAGTGCACGGGTTTCACAACCCCACAGTCACACAACCATGATTGCAGTGTAGTATCCCATACAGCTGACAACCTCACAAGATGACAAACATTATAGTTAACTAAAGTAAAACTGTAGAACAAACAAAATGCACAGTCTTGCACTAACAAACTTGTATTTATTTATAGAATGAGATAAAAAAATAATAAAAAATGTAAGCGCTTTCACAATAATTCCTATCGCTTCATCAGACAACTAAACAACTAAAAGTTAACAGTTCATGTAGCATTTCAAACTTGTCAGCTGATATGAACAAGCCAATAACAAAAGACCCAAATCGTAAAGGTCCACAGCAACCATAAAAAAATATAAGAAAATTCATTAAGAATGTCACCAAAAATCATCATATATAAAAGAGTATAACCATTAAAACGTCTTCATGGATGCCTATATAATAAAAAAGTATTACAAAAGTGTGATAAAAAAGTATGAATTACATGAAGTAAGAAACTTCTAAAATGTATAGAATGTGAGAAGTTAGAAACATGTGAAATGTAAAATGACTGTAGTAAACTTAAAAATGCTTGAGTCAATGTGACTTTAAAAAAGGCTTCAGGGATATAGTCCCATTCAGGCTTGGGAGTCTTTCAGCATTGAGTACAAGTATCCATTTCTGCTCTGCACTCTCAGTATAGTTTTCAATGTCACCTCCTCTGATGTTGGCATGTATAACCTGAATAGCTAAAAATCTAAAAGTATGTGTATGGTCCATCTGTTTAACATGGTTTGCCAGAGCATTAGTCTCTTTTTGATTAATGATGTCCCTCCTGTGCTCAAGGATCCTATCCTTCAGCATCCTGTTTGTTTTGCCTATGTAGTATGCATGGCATACTTGGCAGAATGAAAAATAAACCACATTAGTCGTGCGGCAATCAACATAACTAGGGCATCTGATTGTAAAATACCGTGTTGGGTGTACATATACCGTGCTGGTGTGGATATACTGACATACTGTGCAACGTCTACAAGGAAAAGTGCCAGTGCGCATGGAAGGGGTAGGTCTAGTAACAGTCATTTTATTACAAAGATGTTGTTTCAGAGATTGGTTATTTCTAAAAGAGAACATAGGGGCATTTCCAACTTTATCTATGAGTCCTGGTACTTCCTGACATATCCTCCAATGTCTTTTAATAATGGATGTGATTTCATCAATATCACTAGAGTACTGGAGAACTCTAAAATCTTCCTTGATGGGGGCAGATTCATCAGACTGTACTATGTTACTAAAATATGGTCTACACCTATTGTCCCTCTGTAGCCATGCTTCATCAATGGTAGCATCAATCTCTGTCAAGGAGTAGCCCCTTGCTAAAAAACTCTTGTTTGACAGAGTAAAGGGCTTCCTTTGCCGCTCCTTCATCCTTCTGGAGCCTAAGCACCGTAAATATCTGTCCCTTCAACACATTTCTTGGAACATGTCTGGGGTGCATACTCTTTTTATGTAACAATGCATTCTTTTGGGTTTTCTAGAAATACTGCTCTGTACATCATTTAGGTCCGATTTCTTAATTAGTACATCTAAAAAATTAACTTCAGTTGTTGAGCAGGTGTAGGTAAACCTTAAGAAGTCAGTAGTGGTGTGTATATAGCTAACAAAGCTTTCAAAGTCATGTGTGACACCTTTCCACAGCAAAAAGATATCGTCCACAAAACGGACATACCACAGGATGTTGTCAAAAAATGCATTGTTAGTTGACAACAAAAAACATTGCTCCCATGTAAGGAAAGCTAGGTTGGCGTAGCTATTGGCACACGCCATGCCCATCGCTATGCCAGTCCTCTGTAAATAAAATTGGTTTTCAAAGACGAAAACATTATTCTCCAATACAATCTCTAGCAAACTACAGATGAGTGAAATTTTATTGTCATCAAAACATCTATTGGAGGTTAAAAAATCTCTCAATTTGTCAATGCCCCATGCATTGGGTATTGACGTAAATAAGGATTCAATATCCATGGATACAAACATATAATCACTGTCAACGGTAGCCAACCTATTGTACAAACTCTCTAAGAAGGTTTTGGTATCCTTAAGAATTGTGTGACAGTTATCAAGTAGCTCATGTAAGTTACCCTCCACAAAAATGGACTAGGGTTCTGTGCACCAACCTGCACCGGACACAATAGGTCTCATCAGTGGTGCCCTGTCATTCTTGTGTATTTTGGGGAGACAATAGATCATAGGAACTAGTGGAGCATGAGTATTAAAAAACTTAAACAAATGCTCATCAATCATACCTGTCATTAGTAGATCAAAAATTAAAAAGGACACTTTTTCCATAATTCCATTAACAACACTTTTGAAATGCACTGGTAAGTATTAGCATCCTCTAACAAAAGACTCACCTGTCTAAGATACAAGTCCTTATCTACTATAACAATACCCCCACTCTTATCAGCTTGTTTAATTACTATAGATTGTAACTCTTTAAGTTCGTTCAAAGCCCTATTTTCAGTGGGTGACATGTTGTTAAAGTGGGTTCTTGTTCCATCTGCAAATAATTGTCTAAAGTCAGATTCACAGATATTGACAAAAGTCTGTATAGCAGGATGCACATTGGGTAGAAATGTACTCTGTCTTTTATATGCAGTAGAGGCAGCACTGCAAGCAGTATTGCTAGATGGATAAATGTTCCTCAAGGATAAATTTCTGCCTAGCAGTCTCAAGTCTTTAAGCAACTCACCATGGTTAACTCTCCTTGCAGGAATAAAGGAAAGACCCTTGTTAAGTAATCCAATCTGTTCTTGTGTGAGTGTTATGGAGGAAATATTGAACAACAGACCTGTCTCTAAATTTGTCTCCTCTTGGTTTGCTGAGGACTCTGTTCCACATTCTAGTGCCCCTGTCCATTTACCTGCCTGTTTAGGCTCCTGGAATGAGTCTTGATGGGGACCAGGACTCATAGATAAAGTTGGGAATGCCCCTATGTTCTCTTTTAGGAATAACCAATCTCTGAAACAACATCTTTGTAATAAAATGACTGTTACTAGACCTACCCCTTCCATGCGCACTGGCACTTTTCCTTGTAGACGCTGCACAGTATGTCAGTATAGCCACACCAGCATGGTATATGTACACCCAACACGATATTTTACAATCAGATGCCCTAGTTATGTTGATTGCTGCATGACTAATTTGGTTTATTTTTCATTCTGCCAAGTATGCCATGCATACTATGTAGGCAAAACAAACAGGATGCTGAAGGACAGGATCCTTGAGCATAGGAGGGACATCATTAATCAAAAAGAGACTAATGCTCTGGCAAACCATGTTAAGCAGATGGACCATACACATACTTTTAGATTTTTAGCTATTCAGGTTATACATGCCAACATCAGAGGAGGTGACATTGAAAACTATACTGAAAGTGCAGAGCAGAAATGGATACTTGCACTCAATGCTGAAAGACCCCCAAGCCTGAATGGGACTACATCCCTGAAGCCTTTTTTAAAGTCACGTCGACTCAAGCATTTTTAAGTTTACTACAGTCATTTTACATTTCACAAGTTTCTAACTTCTCACATTCAATACCCTTTAGAAGTTTCTTACTTCATGTAGTTCATACTTTTTTATCACACTTTTGTAATACTTTTTTCTTATATAGGCATCCATGAAGACTTTTTAATGGTTATACTCTTTTATATATGATGATTTTTGGTGACATTCTTAATTAATTTTCTTGTATGTTTTTTATATGTGTTTTATGGTTACTGTGGACCTTTAAGATTTGGGTCTTTTGTTATTGGCTTGTTCATATCAGCTGACAAGTTTGAAATGCTACATGAACTGTAACTTTTAGTTGTGTAGTTGTCTGATGAAGCGATAGGAAGTATCGTGAAAGCGCTTACGTTTTTTATTATTTTTTTATCTCATTCTATAAATAAATACAAGTTTGTTAGTGCATGAATTTGCATTTTGTTTGTTCTACAGTTCTGCTGATTTTGCACCTTTCCTTGCCCTGAGCCATTTTGTTAGTTTCTGTTAACTAAAGTAAACACTGCATTTTTTGACTGATGAACTCCTTAAATGATAAATCTAAATGCAACCATACATGCAAAACTGGTTGGGCCTCTATCATACCTTACTCACTGTTGCTCTCCTGTCCAGGACACAATAGAAGAATCTTGATGGGTTCTGTTAAAGCAAGTTTATTTTATGATAGAAGTTTACTGACGTTAAATTAAGTAACTTATATACAAACTAACAACTGCAATCACGCATGCTCTCTCTCTCTCTGGCTGAACTCTCAAAATGGCACTAGGGATGGCACGTGTCTGGAATTTATTTGTGCACGTATAGCCTTGGCATGCTTCTTAAAGATACAGACCACACATCACTTGCAGTCTGATCTACATACCCCTCTTTCAGAAATAGATCATACAATGATATGAGACTATTTGGCATGCAGAAATCACAGGTAATTCTTTGTCATGCATTATACAATAGTAAATACACAATTATATACAATCAAGCCCATGTTGCTGCATATTTCACACTAGGCTTAGATACTCAGCCATATCATGTGACATAAAACTGTGAATGAGATTTAACAGCTGGAACTGTCTCTGCAAAATGGTTGACCTGTGGAATGTTTGGAACATTTTCTGGAATGGAATCAGAATTTTGAACACATTCTAGTATGGAACAGTGTCTAATTCACTCTTAAATTTGGAATCTGCACCACAGAAACACTGTTGTGATGCTGATGATGATGGTTCTGGTACAAGAAGAAGATGTCTATGGTTCCCCCTATACTCCACACCCACGGAATCTACCAGGTAGGATCTTGTCTTGGTACAGATGCCTGTAATCTGTCCTATTTGATAAAACATTTTCTTGTCTGGATTCATACCATCTCTCCTGTCCACAACAGATGAATAATCTCCTCAATCTGTTATAACTAGATTTCTGGATATTACGCTTCTTCAACAATTGAGCCTTGATGGTTTTATTGTTCTTAGGTTTAGGCTTCAATAAACTGGAAGTAATGGGTAGCGTAGTTCTAGTTTGCCTGGAAAGTAGTCTTTGAGCAGGTGAGCCAAGAATATCGTCATGGGGTATGTTTCTGAGATTAAGGAAATTCAAGAATACATCGGTATTATCATGCTTTGACCTCTCAGGTAATTGATTTGCACTCTGTACTGTACGTTCAGCTAGACCATTTGACTGCGGATATTTATGACTGCTAGTGACATGTACAAAGCCCCATTCTTTCACAAATTTCTGAAACAACTGGCTAGTAAATTGAGTACTGTTGTCAAAAAGAGGTTTGTGTGGACTACCATGAACTGAGAAATCATATTTCAACTTAGTAATAACAGCAGTGGATATTAGGTTAGGTAGTAGATCAATCTCAAACCAATTTGAATAAGAGTCTACCAAAATAAAGTAATGTTGATTGTTCCACTCAAAGATATCAGTTGCTACAGCAGACAAAGGTAGTTCAGGAACTGGACTTAGCTGAAATGATTCTCTTTGCAAATGCGGTCTAGTACTACTACATACTGAACAAGAAGAAAGTATTCTATCATTGTCTTGGTAAAGAAGGCCAAAATACTAATTCTCTTATAGGTTCATAGGCTGGTACTAGGCTATTGGCCCTCGGGCCTATACAAGCCTACACATAACAATTCCCTGGCTATTTCTTCCCACAATATTTACTTCCCTGGACCCCTGTCTAGCAGGGCGACTGATGTGATCCCTGGGGTAAATTTCCTATCTCCCATCCAGTCGTCAAGGTTCCTTTTGAAGAGAGCCAAGGAGGTGCTCTGCTTGACATGTATGGGCAGTCTATTCCAGAATATGGGGAGTCTCTGGGTCAGGAACCTATCCCTCCAGCATGTTTTGTTCATTGTGATGAACAAGGTTTAGGTCCCTGGAGCATGTGGCTCTGATGGATTGGGATTTCTTTAAGTGTAGCATGTCCAACAGCTCTGGGTTTGACATGGCCTTGTATGTTAAGCAGAGATTGCCTCTGAGTACATGATATGTGACAGAGTATAGCTGGAGTTTTTTTAGTTGGTCAGTATAGAGCATCTGCTTTAGGCCTGTGATTTTTTTAATGAGGTATTTCTGTGGCCATTCCAGCTGTTGCAGATGTCTTGTGAGGTACATACCAAATGGGGCATTGTACTCTAGGATGGGTCTAATGAGGGATGAGTACAGTGGGACAATTAACTCATTTTTTCTGGATGAAAAGCCCTTAGTGATGAGGTGCACCACATAGAAGGATTTCCTGATTGTTGTGACGATGTGAATATCGAAGGTGAGACCACTGTCCACCTGTGTTCCTAAGTCTCTTATCACACTTTCAGTGTTTAGTGTACTGCCACCTATGTGTTAATTCATGGGTACATGATTTTTCCCAAAGGGGATAACTATACACTTCTTGGCATTGAACTTGAGCCCATGGCTCTGGCACCAAGCATCTGTTTCTGTAAGGCTCTTTTGTAGAATATCCACATCATTTGGGGATTCAATAATGGTTCCCAGTTTGCAGTCATCTGTGAACTTTGTTAGCCAGAGTCCCTCAGTGTTGGCCTGTACATCAGAGAAGTAAATGCCAAACAAGAGCAAGCCCAGGACTGAACCCTGAGGTACTCCACTTGTCACTTGTCTGGAGCTGGATTTTGAGTTGGCTACTTTCACAGTGCGGGTTCTGTCAGTAAGCCAGTTTGCAACCCATCGAGTGACGTAGGGATTTATGCCCAGCTTAGTACATTTATCTATGATTCCAGAGTGGAGGATGGTGTTGAAGGCCTTGGCGAGATTCAGATAGACTGTGTGGACTGCCTTACCCTCATCCACAGCTCTGGAGACTGATTCGAAGAAGTCATTCAGGTTCAGGAGAAACGATTGGCCCTTCACAAACCCAAACTGGGTGGGGTCCAGTGTTTGAAGGTTGCCAATGTCTTTGTTTATAAGTTCCATAACAATACATTCCATGGCCTTGTAGATCAGGCTTGTCAGACTGATGGGACAGTAGTTCCCAGGATCCAAGGTGGTCTTGCTCTTCTCTTAGTGGATGCAGATCCTGGGTGACCACGATGCAAAATCTGGATATATTCTTGTTGTAAGGAAACAGGAAGAACAATTTTAGGACCTTTGAAAATAATGCCATCTTCCATCAACAATCCATTTCTGTAAGGAAAGTAGGTTTGCACTTCAGGCACTTTACTAGATTGCTTTGACAGCCATCCAACATTAATGTAGTGATTCAGCTTTTGTAAAATTGGATCAGTTTGAGTGCGACCTCTTAACTCATCAAGTCTAGTGGTGGAAAAATTGCACACTGACATCACATCAAAGTCAAAATTCTCTGCATAAAGCTGTTCTGTCATATTTCTGGGCAATCTGGATAATGTATCAGTCAGAGAGAGCAATTTGTCTTTCGAGTAGACCATTTTGGAATTGTACTTTTGCAATTTGAGCATCATTCTTTGTAACCTCACTGGAATGGAATGTGTAGGCTTCTTTAGAACAATAAATAGAGGTTCGTTGTCAGTCTCAATCTGAATAGCTCAACCATAAATATAATCATGAAACTTGGAACATGCAAATACTATTGCCAAAAGCTCCTTCTCAATTTGAGCATACTGCATCTCAGTTTGGGTTAGTGTTCTAGGTGCATAGGCTACCAGTCTGCCCTCTTGAAGTATAACTACACCAAGACCAAATTTTGAAGCATCACAGGAAACAGTGACTGGTTTATTCACATCATAGTATTTTAATGTAGGTGGGGTGGCAATTTTCTGCTTGAGGTCTTCAAATGCCTTCTGGTGCTGTTCCAACCATGACCATGCAACATTTTTGCACATTAGTTATCTTAAAGGTGCTGTCAACTCACTGAAGCCTGGTATAAACTTGCCTAAATAGTTGTCCATGCCTAGGAAATGCTGTAGAGCTTGTACATTATCTGGTGCTGACATCTCAAGAATAGCTGCTTGCTTGGTTGGGTCTGGTCTCAAGCCTGTACTCGTAAACAAATGTCCTACATATGTATCTTCTGGAAGTCTGAATTTGCACTTCAGAGGACTGAGCTTCAAGTTTACTTCATGTGCTCTGTCTAGAACGGTCTTGCGGTTTCTCTCATGATCTGCTTCACCATTGCCTTCAACCAATCAATCATCTACTATTATGGCACAAGGATAACTCCAAAACAATTGCTCCATTGCATGCTGAAAGACTTCACTTGCAGAATTTATTCCAAATGGTATCCTTAGAAATCTGTATCTGCCAAATGGAGTACCAAAAGTAGTTAGAAATGAGGATTTGTGATCAAGCATCACTTGCTAAATTGAACTCTTTGCATCCAAGACAGAAAATGCAGTAGCATTTGGGATTAGAGCTGCAACTTCTTTGACTGTGTGCATTGGATGATAGTCTCTTTAATGCTTTGTTCAGATTTCTTGGGTCAATACATAGTCTGATTTCATCTGAGCCTTTTTTGTGAGCAGCTACCACAGACGACACCCATTCAGTTGATTCTGTGACTGGACAAATCACACCTTGCTGGACCATTTTATCCAACTGAGCCTTTACTCTATCTTGCATAGCTATCGGAACTCTTCTTGCTAGTCCCGACTACTGCAGTGACCTCTTGGTCTAACTTCATGGAATACACAACTGGAAGTTTGCCTAACTTCTCATTGAAAACATCAGCATACTCTGAAAAAATGGTTTAGAAAGAAATAGAACTCAGAAATGCACTTACATGAAGGACTTCTTTAACAAAAGAAAGCAGATTCATACTTAAACTATCTTTGAGACACAATAAAGATTGCACTGGTCTTTATACTACATAGAATAACAAGTTGTAACAGTTCCCGGCCAAATAATATGAAAGCATCTCTGAGCCTTCAATTTGAATTTCTTCTTCTCCATAAGAAGTAAGTCTTGCACTACTGGCTACATTGAGTTATTTGTTAGTTCTCACTTTCGCAAACGTGTCTGCTGATATAACATTACACTTTAAACCACTATCTACTTTGAGCTCTGTGGATTTTCCATTAATCTGGACAGTACAAAACACTTCACTTCTCATTAATAAGTTTACTGCATTAGCTCTTTCACCAAGCACTGATACACCATTAACATAGAAAGTTGACTGCTTTGGCTCTACTTGATCAGCTTGCTTTTTGTGCAACCTTTCTTTACAACTGTGTGAGGCTTACTTGATTTGCAAAACTTTTGGAAATGGTTCCATTTTTTACACTTGTGATATTGCTGGCCAAATGCTAAGCACTTCTTTCTTTTAGACTTATGATTTTTAGCACAATTGCGACAGTTGACAATAAAGCTAAACTTGGGTTTTGCTGAGTCATGCTTGTACTGCACTTAGCTTGAATGCACTCCTTTCTTAGAACTTTCTGGAAAGCCACATGCCTTCCCTGGAAACCCTGTAGCTACCACGTGCTTGGCATGCTTTTGTTTTCCACGTATTGCATACTATCTACATTTGCTCTGGAGCCAACTGAAACCATGTTCTTGTCACTCACAAGTATACTTGTGTGTTTCGCTGTTACCTCATGGATTGGACAAATCTCTGTGGCTTTGCTCAATGTTAACTCACAGTCATGAAGTAAAATCTTTCTCACAGCAGCACTATTAATACCACGCACAAGCCTGTCCTTTATTAGCTCATCTTTTAAGTCACACAACCAACACATTTTAGCTCTGTTTCTCAAGTCAGTTACTATATATAAGCTGCAAATGTTTCCCCTGGTTTCCTCTCATGTAAAGCAAATGTCTCTCTAATGTAATATTCATCTGGAGGTTACACATTTCTCCGAACTTGCACTTCAAACACTCATGGTCTTTCCTTGATTCAGCCTGCTTAACAATATGATGATTTTCACCTTCTCCTTCCTATACTGCAGGTCCATACATAAATGAATACACTCCGATCTTCAAATAAACTACTTGTCCAAACTATCAAAGCTAATAATGCAGCCGGTGCCTCTCTGTTTACTAACTATGTAGTTAAAGTTTGGAACTCCCTTCCAGCAAATATTACCCTAGAACCCTCCATAAAACAATTTCAAGCATAGTCTAAAACTATGCCTTAAATTACACTGGACATGTTCTAAACCTGACTAATACATTGTATTATTGTAAAGGAATTACTCCGGTGTTTCTCAAGCACCTTTGAGACCTCAATTTATGTAAAACTGTCGATTACTAATGTATCTTTTGCTATTCTGAAATACTTTGTAAATATTGTTTTTGTGCCTTATTTGTGTATGCCTATTCTGTTTTATGTAGTACATTATGTATTTGTTTGCACCTTGGAGCTTTTCTCCCCGGGCCTCTGCTGAAAATGGACATATATCCAGTTAGACTATCCCAGTCAACAAATATAAAATAATAAAAAAATAAATAAATAAATGAATGGTCTCCTTCTATGGCCTCTGACCCAGATAGGTTTAGCAAAATGAATGCCCTGGTGCATGCATCTCTATCTGCATAAGCTGCTTATATAAAAAAAATGTAGTCTTGCTCAAATATTCTCCAATTCTCTGCAATATTCTGATGAAATACAAGTGGTAGGGGCTTTCAAAATCTGTCTGCCATATTAATACATACCAGTGAAGGATTTTGCAAATAAGCACAAATATACACACATACAGAAAGTATTTGTAACTTTGCTCAATGCCTTTGCACTTCTGAATTTATACCATATGGGCTTTTTAAAATTATGTTAATGGATAAACTCGTATTATCTTTAAATAACTGGACTTTGAGAAATAAACTTCTCGGGCACAGCTACTATCTGTAAGAACCAGAGTGTCTGCAAACCACACAAACTACTAGATTGTAAAACAGTGAACAATAGGGTGACAATCCTTCCTGCACTATCATGCAACCCAACATCACCAATAATGACTCCACTTCTTTGATTAAATGGTGCTCATGCACACATCCCATCCCCTTATATCTATAAATTTACTAACTGTGGGACTGCACAACATTAAGAAAAAGGACAATTTCCCTGTCCCTAGTGAAAGATGACCCTGCTACAATAGAGACATGTTTGATTATCTGAGTACTCAGTTAACTGTGCAACTGAAAAAAGCCTTCTCTCTCTCTCTCTCTCTATCTCTCTCTCAGTCGGGAGTGTCAGAGAAGTATGTAAGAGTGGTACAAGATATGTATGAGGGTAGTGTGACAGCGGTGAGGTCTGCGGTGGGAGTGATGGATGCATTTAAGGTGGAGGTGGGATTAGATCAAGGATCGCTCTGAGGCCTTTCTAATTTGCAATGGTGATGGACAGGTTGACAGACGAGATCAGACAGGAGTCCCTGTGGACTATAATTTTTCCAGATGACATTGTGATCTGTAGTGAGAGTAGAGAACAGGTGGAGGAGACCCTGGAGAGGTGGAGATATGCTCTAGAGAGAAGAGGAATGAAGGTCAGCAGGACTAAGACAGAATATATGTGTGTGAATGAGAGGGAGGATAGAGGAATGGTGAGGATGCAGGGAGTAGAGGTGGTGAAGGTGGATGAGTTTAAGTACTTGGGATCAACAGTTCAGAGTAATGGTGAGTGTGGAAGAGAGGTGAAGAAGAGAGTACAGGCAGGATGGAGTGGGTGGAGAAGAGTGTCAGGAGTGATTTGTGACAGACGAGTAACATTCAGAGTGAAAGGGAAGGTCTACAAGAGGGTAGTGAGACCAGCTATGTTATATGGGTTGGAGACAGTGGCACTGGCAAAAAGGCAGGAGTAAGAGCTTGACATGGCAGAGTTGAAGATGTTAAGATTTGCACTGGGTGCGATGATGATGGACAGGATAAGGAATAAGTATATTAGAGGGTCAGCCCAGGTTTGAAGGTTTAGAGACAAAGCCAAAGAGGCAAGATTACGTTGGTTTGGACATGTGCTGAGAAGGGATGCAGAGTATATTGGGAAAAAGATGCTAAGGATGAAGCTGCCAGGTAACAGGAAAAGGGGAAGGCCTAAGATAAGGTTTATGGATGTGGTGAGAGAGGACATGCAGGTGGTTGGTGTGACAGAGCAAGATGCAGAGGACAGGAAGAAATGGAAACAGTTGATCTGCTGTGGTGACCACTAATGGGAGCAGCTGAAAGAAGAAGATATGTGTGTGTGTGTGTGTGTGTGTGTGTGTGTGTGTGTGTGTGTGTGTGTGTGTGTGTGTTTGTAAATATGCATATATATATATATGTATATATATATATATATATATATATATATATATATATATATATATATGGCTCTACTTGATATGGTCGACATTTCAGAATGTCGACATTCATATGGCCGAGACCATATGATCGACATTCGAAATGTCGACCATAAAAGTACAAAATAAAAAACACAAAGAAACTTACCTTCACACTGCTAGCAGGGGGGCTATGCCCCCCTGGACCTCCCATGAGGGGGCTCTGCCCCCACACCCCAGAACTTAAATATACCAACTCCGAGATTGCACTACAGTGTGGAAGATGGAAATCTTTCCATTCTGCACTGTATGGAGATGCCAGTTCCACATGGTCGACATTCTGAAATGTCGACCATGTGAAGGGAACCCACATATATATATATATGTGTGTGTGTGTGTGTGTGTGTGTGTGTGTGTGTGTGTGTGTGTGTGTGTGTGTGTGTGTCTGTGTGTGTGTGTGTGTGTGTGTGTGTGTGTGTGTGTGTGTGTGTGTGTGTGTGTGTGTGTGTCTGTGTGTCTGTGTGTGTGTGTGTGTGTGTGTGTGTGTGTGTATGTGTGCATGTGTATTATGTGTATTGAAATGTCTTGTAAAATATAACAAATATTTCTCAGTGAATGTGAAAAGAGTATCACAGCTTGTAGATTTTCCATCTTATGAAAGTGAAATGAAACCAAGATCTAAGTGAAAAAGTGAAAGTGTTAATATGATGAAAGTGCTTACTGTTCTTACTTTCTTAATAAAGGTTTATTGGCTGAGTTATAACACTTAGTATCACTGGTTTAAGATTTATTTATATACAGCAGATGTCATTTAAGTCCTTGAGCCTATAGCTCTTTTTTAAATTAAAGTGCAGAAAATAATCAATAAAAAGCCAGAGTCAGTAAATAATTCTGCTAAGCTTTTATTGGCAAAATGAATAGGTCAGTTTTGCAGTAGCATATACTAGAACTTTAAAGAAAAAAAGTCACACAGCACATTACTTTATTTCTTTGATATCCCAGAAGTAGTGTTTATAGAACAGCAACAGGCAGACATAATTATTGAATTCCCAAATCTGCCTTATGAACTCCATTTACTTTGGTTTACCCATAGTATGGCACAGAGCTATCGTTACAGTCTGAGCAGTGCGTAGATCAGGATGCCAGAACGGGCTAATACTCCAAGCTGATATCCTAAACGTTGCCCTTAAAGCAGCCTAGAATAAGGCAGCAGAAATCTACCTCAGAGTAACCTCACAAAATTGCCCTAATAGACTCCAAAGTTTTGGAGACATTCTCCACAGACAGACTTGTCTATCAATGTTTTTTTAATAATCTGGTTGTTTGCTAACCAGAGAGGTACACAGTGAGACACCCACAGCGATATCTGTAAAAGGAGAGCATAATTCAACAGAAAGAATGTAAATTGTGCTAACTAAAGCTCAGCTCTTTGTTATGTGTCTGTAGAACAAACCAGGAGGTTGTGCATACATGCAGTATATGCAAAAGAAAATTATTAGATCTTTAACAACAGCATTTATTGTTGGACTTGTGAAACATTAGTCTTATATTTTGCTAGTGTTATTATATAATAATGTATATAAACTATCACTAAAGACAACTGCAATTCATGAAGTATAATCCTGCCTGATACATTTGTAAACAAATCAATTACAACCAAAAATAACACAGGCCTGTGCAAAGACAAACACCTCCAATGCATATATAAGCAGAAAAAGAAAGCTAAATTTACTGAAGATGAAGGGAACCCTAGCCCCAAACCCTATTACATTCCCAAGAGTGGAGCCTATGAACCACAATTTCATCAACAAAATGCATCTAAATCAAAAGTTACCACCATCCAAACAGTGAATCACATAACTTCATGTCATCCTTTCACTGCAGTCCAAAAACATAAGAATTTGCAGTTTAATTGGATTCCTACATGCCACTGTGGGCACCTGCCATACCCCAATAGATGCCTGCTGTATTTATATTTAAGCCTGATAAACAGCTAATTGTTGTCAGATACAGCCCACCTACTGAATCAGCAACAGAATTATGTATCCCATGGATTATCAGATATGGACAGTCACAATTTGCAAAGTTGTGCTCTGCAAAGCAAACTACAAAAGTATGAAATGTTCTAACATTTTAGGGCAATAAATATTTTCTTACTTTCGTCTTGTGGTTGCAGAAAAAAAATGATTCTGTATCAGAAACATATTAAGATGAATCAATCAAGGCACCCTAAATCCTACACCACGGACACTTTATTTGGATGCAAAGTGAATTCCAGTCATATGAAATTATTGTAGGAAGTGTTTTCTTCCTGTAGAAATACTAGCTGTGTTGGAAATGTCCCACTTTAGGTATCTGAAACTATAGCAAGCCCAGACTAATATTTAGGTCATCTGGTGGTCTGGGCATACTGGACAATAAGGAGCATATCTGCATAATGCTATGTGTAATACAAATTGTTTCTGGTGTTGGTTTTCCCAGTAAAGTGAAAATCAAAACATGCAGCCTGTTTGCTGTTTCTATATGTGCCACATGACACCTATATTTCACAACGCTGATATCTTCATTGCAGCATATAAATGCCAGTCAATGTATAGGGGTACATGTGTTCGTGAAAGGAGAACTGTATACATACTAAGCAGTGAATGTCCCAGTACAGCAATAACTGGGTTCCTGGATGGATATGTATGCTACCACAGTATGCCACGTGCATTAACATTCACTGAAAGAATACTTGCACATGGATAATTTAAATGTCATGTTGGATACTGTGGTGTATGTGTTTTCAGATGAATACTACATGTTCTTGCTGTTAAGTCTTGAACTGATAGTTGTACCAAAGCCCTACTTATAGCTTAACAGAACAAATAAGCATACATAAACACAGGCCTGTACTCTCATGCTCTTTTATATACACAGGTACTTTACACAGTTCAACAGAAGACGCATTAGGTGAAGTAATTTGTCCGCAGACAACATGCGTCTTCCATTTGATTGGTAGTGACTGTGATCCGCAGCAGCAATATGCTATCCTGCGGACGTACACATGAATGCAGAGCAATGCAACCATGTGCAGACACATCTGCGAATATCCTCAGTTGCTCCTGTAATGTGCAACCTTACAATAACTAAATTAATAATTGACACCACTATTATCAATATTGCTAAATTAGATGTAGCCAATACCAAACATGAAACACACCAATTCCAGTCAAAAATAAACTATGAAATAAAAAC
Source organism: Protopterus annectens (assembly GCF_019279795.1). Taxonomy (NCBI): domain Eukaryota; kingdom Metazoa; phylum Chordata; order Ceratodontiformes; family Protopteridae; genus Protopterus; species Protopterus annectens. The sequence continues at coordinate 1,015,702,423 of NC_056733.1, forward strand.
TGGAATCCACAGAAAGCCATGATAACCAGTAATCCACAAACGTTTATTGATAAACCACAGGCTAAGCGCTTTTGTCTTGTAAAAAAAGACATCTTCAGAACCTGACTTTACAAAAGCAATGTGAGTTCAAATACTGTTACAAATCAAAGTAAAAAAGACACGCCCTCATTCATACATCTCTCAGGATCAGTCATGTGACCCCACAACTTGGAACATTAAAGACACATTACACCAAACTTTTATATTAAAAACCACAATTTCCTTACATTAATATATATTCTTTAAAACACAGCCCAGTGTATACCTTTATGCTATTTAAATCTTTTTATATTTTATTTGATCTTAATTTTAATTCGCTAGCTATGGAGGTGTTTTCATTTAGTCCTGGCAAGGTTGTTGCATAAAACCTAAGCTGCTACAACAACCCTTGCTGCAGTAGTTTATTTTTCCAGTCGCCTGGAAACACTTGTAGTGATATTTGATCAACAACAAAAAATGTAAATTTAGTAAAATTGCTACAGGACATCGAGTGCTGTGCAAGTGCACTTTTGTTTTCTCCTTTTGATATACTATATAAGTGCTGATAAACTCTCTTGTTCAGTGCATTGTTGGTTTTTCCAGTATAAAAAGCCTGACAAGATGAGCATACTGCAAAATAGATAATTCTTTCTGAAGTGCAGTTGTATTTGCCATCTTTCACATATCTAACTATTCTGTCTTTGAGATACCCCTGGTAATACAACTGCACTCTAGAAAGAATTATCTATTTTGCAGTATGCTCATCTTGTCAGACTTTTTATACTGGAAAAACCAACAATGCACTGAACAAGAGAGTTTATCAGCACTTATATAGTATATCAAAAGGAGAAAACAAAAGTGCACTTTTGCACGGCACTCGATGTCCTGTAGCAATTTTGCTAAATTTATGTTTTTTTGTTGTTGATCAAATATCACTACAAGTGTTTCCAGGCGACTGGAAAAATAAACTACTGCACCAAGAGATGTTGTGGCAGCTTAGGTTTGATGCAACAACTTTGCCAGGACTAAATGAGAACATCTCCATAGCTAGCGAATTAAAATTAAGATCGAATAAAATATAAAATGATTTAAATAGCATAAAGGTACACATAGGGCTGTGTTTTAAAGAATCTATATTAATGTAAGGAAATTGTGTTTTTTAATATAAAAGTTTGGTGTAATGTGCCTTTAATGTTCAAAGTTGTGGGGTCACATGATTGATACTGAGAGATGTATGAATGAGGGTGTGTCCTTTTTACTTTGATTTGTAACAGTATTTGAACTCACATTGCTTTTGTAAACTCAGGTTCTGAAGATGTCTTTTTTACAAGATGAAAGTGCTTAGCCTGTGGTTTATCAATAACCGTTTGTGGATTACTGGTTATCCTGGCTTTCTGTGGCTTCCAGTTTTTATTTCATATTTCATAAATTAGATGTAGGTAAAACAACTCACAAATTGAAGACCTCATGTAGGTGTTTTCCTACAATGATATATAAAGTGAAAAAGGTTCAACTCATCAAATTCATTTCAGTGAGCAGAAACTTGGTGACTGAGGTTTGTCAGCTAGAATACTTGTCAGCACTAGTTGTGACACTGCATGTAGTAGTTTTATATTTTCTCAAGGGCTGTGTGACTGAAGAGTTTGTACACAACAAACAGATGCATCACATCTAACACACTGACACACACACACACACACACACACACACACACACATATCTCTCTCTCTCTCTATCTATATACAGTGAGTCAGACAGACAGAGAGAGATAATTCACATTTGGTGTAAGTTGATTGAATACCATAGTTCATAGGTAACTACCATGCATGCAGTCTAGGAGATCTTTGAGGGGCCCAGCCCAAATTCTCATCTGCCTAAAAGCACTATCTGGCTAGATGACTTGCTTAAAAATTGCTGAATAGATAAAAGAAAGCCTGAAGGAATAAAGCCTATACTATAGCATCAGAAATGAGGAATAAGGGAAGCAAATCCTACACCAAAGGAAGCAACTCATTAACAGTATATAGCCTTAATCAGCTGCATTAACTGCCAGAAATTTCTGATTTTCCTTCGTATATACAGTAAACTGAGTACAATACTGATCCTGCTCATGTACAGTACTCTGTGCACAGCTCATGTATAGTCTATGTACAGTACTGATCCTCCTCATGTACAGTACTCTGTGCACAGTACTAATCCTAGTCATATACAGTCTGTGTACAGTACTGATCCTGCTCATGTACAGTACTCTGTGCACAGTACTGATCCTAGCTATGCACAGTACTCTGTGCACAGTACTGATCCTGCTCATGTACAGTACTCTGTGCACAGTACTGATCCTGCTCATGTACAGTACTCTGTGCACAGTACTGATCCTAGTCATGTATAGTCTATGTACAGTACTGATCCTCCTCATGTACAGTACTCTGTGCACAGTACTGATCCTAGCTATGCACAGTACTCTGTGCACAGTACTGATCCTGCTCATGTACAGTACTCTGTGCATAGTACTGATCCTAGCCATGTACAGTACTCTGTGCACAGTACTGATCCTAGTCATGTATAGTCTGTGTACAGTACTGGTCCTGCTCATGTACAGTACTCTGTGCACAGTTCTGATCCTACCCATGTACAGTACTCTGTGCAGAGTATGGATCTTAGTCATATACAGTACTCTGTACACAGTACTGATTCTAGTCATGTATAGTCTGTATACAGTACTGACCTTGCTCATGAACAGTACTCTGTGCACAGTACTGATCCTACCCATGTACAGTACTCTGTGCACAGTACTGATTCATAGGTTCATAGGTTCATACTAGGCTATCTGCCCAAGGGCATTTATAAGCCTAGCTCATAGTTATTTGGCTTTCGCCACCCCTTTAGTTTGAATAAAACTATGCCCATTATTTTGCTGTGCCTCTGTCAAGCAGTGACACTGAAGTAATCCCTGGGGTATATCTGCGATCCCCCATCCATTGGTCAAGATTCCTCTTGAACAAGGCCAGCGAGGTGCTCTGCCTCACATGTACCGGGATTTTGTTCCACAGCATAGGGAGTCTCTGGGTGATGAAATTGTCCCTCCAGCACGTTCTATTAATAACCGTGTCAAGGTTTAAGTCTCCGCTTGTGGTTCTGAGGATCTAGATTTTTTGAGGTGAAGCATATTCATCAAATCAGGGTTTGACATGGCCTTATATGTCAGGCACAGGTCACCTCTGAGCAAGCGGTATGAGACTGAATAGAGCTGGAGTTCTTTCAGTCGGGCAGCATAAGACATATTTTTGAGACCCTTTATCCTTTTGGTGAGGAACTTTTGGGGCCTTTCCAGCTGCTGCAGGTGTCGGGTCAGATACATTCCGAATGGGGCACTGTACTCAATCATAGGTCTTATGAGTGATGAGTACAGGGGGACGATGACCTCGCTTGATCTAGATGTGAATCCCTTCATGATCAGGTGGGCAATGTAGAAGGTTTTCCTAACTACTTTAGCAACATGAGTGTCAACGAAGGCTACTGTCAACCTGGGTCCCCAGATCCCTGATGACTTCTTCTGTGCTCAGTGGATTGCCACCTATATGGTAGCTAGGGGTAACCTTGTGACTATGCATTTCTTGGCATTTAACTTTAGGCCATGGCCCTGGCACCAGTTATCCGTTTCTGTGAGGCCCTTCTGAAGGATATCTGTGTCAGATGTGTTTTCGACTATATGCAGTTTGCAGTCATCTGCAAACTTTGTCAGCCATAACCCTCCTGTGTTTGCTTGTACTTCAGAAAAGTAGATGCCGAACAAGAGTGGACCCAGGACTGAGCCCTGTGAGACACCACTTGTGACAGGCCTTGAGTCTGACATGGCTCCAGCAACTCTGACCCTGTGGGTTCTGTCACTTAGCCAGTTTGCAACCCATCTTGTGATGTATGGGTTTACATTCAAGCTGATGAGTTTTTCCATGATACCTGAGTGGGGGTATTGTGTGCCTTTACCAGGTCAAGGTAGGCTGTATGGACTGCCTTTCCTCATCAATGGCCTTGGTGACTGTTTGAAAAGTCAACCAAGTTTAAAAGGCATGATCTGCCTTTGACAAAGCCAAACTGGGTTGGATCCAAAGTCTGCAAGTTCCCTATGTCTTTATTTATGAGTTCCATTATGATCCTCTCCATGGCTTTGCAGATAAGGCTTGTCAAGCTAAAGGGACGGTAATTTCCAGGGTCGGTGGAGGCACCGCCTTGTGAAGTGGGACCACAGTCGCCACTCTCCTGAGGTGAGGCTAAGATTAAACAGCTGTCCTAACTGCGGGTTTAATTCCTCATTGAGTTCGTGGAGCACACAGGGGACACCATCCGGTCCCATGTATGCTGTGTTTTTGCTTTGGAGAGAGCAGTTCTCACCTGGGCGTTTGAGATGTTTGGGGCTACAATCCTCTGGTATAGATATCTCTCCTTTTGGGGAGGGGGAGAAGTTTGCACTGAACCTGTCAGCCAGTATGTTGGCAATGTGTGTAGGTTCAGTAATCTTCACATCATTTTGAACTAATTCTGAGCATATCTGGGAGTTTCCTCCTAGGTTTCTAACATAGCTAAAGAAGGCCTTATGATTGTCTTTTGAGTCCTTGGCAATTTTTCTCTCAAAATTTGCCTTGGATGATTTTATGAGAGCTCTTAGTTTTTTTACTTATAATGATCAAAGGTGTCTTACCTTTCCTAGTCATATACAGTCTGTGTACAGTACTGATCCTGCTCATGTTCAGTAATCTGTACACAGTACTCATCTTAGTTATGTACAATACTATGTGCACACTACGGATCCTAGTCATGTACAGTACTCTGTACATAGTACTGATCCTAGCCATGTACAGTACTCTGTACACAGTACTGATCCTAGCCATGTACAGTACTCTGTGCACAGCACTGATCCTAGTCATGTACAGTACTCTGTACACAGTACTGATCCTAGTCATGTATAGTCTGTGTACAGTACTGATCCTGCTCATGAACAGTACTGGGTCCTAGTCACATACAGTCTGTGTACCATGCTGAACCTGCTCATGTGCAGTACTCACAGTACTGATCCTAGTCATGTACAGTCTGTGTGCAGTACTGATCCTGCTCATGTATAGTATTCTGTGCACAGTAGTGATCCTTGTAATGCACAGTACTCTGTGCACATTCCTGATTCTGCCCATTCACAGTACTCACTGCACAGTACTCGTCCTGCTAATGTACAGTACTCTGCACAGTTCTGATGCTGATCATGTACAATACTCCATGCATAGTACTGATCCTGCTAATGTAAAGTACTCTGCACAGTTATGATCTATTCAAGTATAGTACTGTGTGCTAGGTACTAATCCTGTTAATGTACAGTCTGTGTACAGTACTGATCCTGCTCATGTACAGTATTTGCTGCACAGTACTGATCCTAGTCAAGTACAGTACTCAGTTCACAATCCTGATTCTGCCTATGTACAGTGCACACTGCACAGCACTGTTACTGCTAATGTACAATACTGTGCACAGTTCTGATCCTGCTCATGTACAATAGTTCATGCACAGTACTGATCCTGCTAATGTAAAGTATTCTGCATGATTGTGATCTATTCATGTACAGTACTCTGCACAGTACTGATTAAACTCATGAATAGTACTCATTGCAAAGTACTGATCCTGCTTATGTACAGTCATCTGTGTACAGTACTGATCCCAACCATGTATAGTACTAATCCTGCTCATGTACACTACTCTGTGCACATTACTAATCCTAGTCATGTACAGTCTGTGTACCATGCTGATCCTGCTCATGTGAAATTCTCTGTACACAGTACTGATCCTAGTCATGTACAGTCTGTGTACCATGCTGATCCTGCTCATGTGAAATTCTCTGTACACAGTACTGATGCTAGTCATGTACAGTCTGTGTACAGTACTGATCTTGCTTGTGTACAGTATTATGTGCACAGTACTGATCCTAGTCATGTACAGTACTCTTTGCACAATCCTGATCCTGCCCATGTACAGTCCTCACTGCACAGTACTCTTCCTGCTAATGTACAGTACTCAGTACTGATCTTGCTAATGTAAAGTACTCTGCACATTTGTGATCTATTCATGTACAGTACTCTGTGCTAGGTACTGATCCTGCTCATGTACAGTTTGTGCACAGTACTGATCCTGCTCATGCACAAAACTATGTGCACAGTACTGTTCCTGCTCATATATAGTATTCTGAACACAGTACTGATTCTACTCATGTACAGTTCACCATGCACAGTACTGATCCTGCTCATATACAGTCTGTGCATAATTCTGATCCTGCTCATGTACAGTCTTTGCACAGTACTGATCCTGCTCATGTACAGTACTCTGTGCACAATCCTGATCCTGCCCATGTAGAGTATTCTGTGCACAGAAATGATCCTGCTCATATACAGTTTGTGCACAGTAATGATACTGCTGTTGAACAGTATTTAATGTAGAGTATTGATCCTCATCATGTACAGTACTCTGTGAATAGGACCGGGTCTATATTATAACATCGAAGTCTTAAAACTTCGAATGTTATAATATCAAACCATTTTGAATGAAAAACTATAACATCCAATACTCAGAATAGCGAATTTTTTTCCCAGGGAAAAAATGTGCTGTTCCGACAAACATACACACAACACAAGCACACCAAAATAAATAATCCACACATATACACTTCACAAAACCCTACACTAAACCCCATACATACACTACTAGCTATCCTCTTACCTTAACCCAACCCTAACCCTCAGGTCCCTAACTATCGCACACTCACCTTACCTGCTCCCTAACCCTGAAGTCCCTATTGCCCACTCACCGTACCCACACCCTAACCCTAAGGTCCCTATCGCACATTCACCTTACCCGCTCCCTAACCCTAAGGTCCCTATCGCACACTCACCATACCTGCTCCATAACCCTAAGGTCCCTAACTATCACACACTCACCTTAACCCGATCTGTTCACACACTTACCTGGTCCATAACCTTCACTCCACAGTCAAGGAAATAGCGAAGCTGCAGAAAAGGCTCACCGAATACTTTCCCTAGGAAAGTATTCGATATTCTGCAGCTTCACTATTTTCAGCATTCAGTGCATAGGGATCAATATTATAACATTCAAAGTTTTAAGACTTTGATGTTATAATATAGACACATAGGACTGATCCTCTCAATATACAGTACTCTGTGGACAGTACTAATCCTGCTCATGAACACTACTCTGTGCACAACACTTATTCTAGTCAGGTACAGTACTCTGTGCATAATCCTGATTCTACTCATGTACAGTACTCTCTTTACAGTACTGACCCTGTTTGCTTACAGTACTCTGCATAGTACTGATCTCACTCATGTACAGTACTATGTGCAATCCTGATTCTTCTTATGTGCAGTACTCAGTGCTCAGTACTGACCATGCTTATGCACAGTGCTTTGTGCATAGCACTTATCCTAGTCATATACAGTACTCTGTGCACAGTCACAATTCTGCTCTTGTACAGTAGTCTGTGCACAGTACTGACCCTGCTTATGTAGAGTACTCTGCACAATACTGATCTATTCATGTACAGTACTCTGTGCACAGCACTGATTATATTCATGTCCTCAGTACTGATCCTGCTTATGTACTATACTTGGCACAGTACTGATCCTTTTCATGTGCAGCACTCGATGCACAGTCCTATTCCTCCTCATATAGAGTACTCTGTGAATACTACATTCGTCCTTGGTGATATAAACATCAACTGAGCCACCATTTCCTCACAATCTCCAAGCCAAACAATTAATCTCTTTAACTTCTCCCAGCTAATAAACTACCCTACCAGACCCAGTAAAGACAGCTGCTCTGGCACTACACAAGATTGGATCTTAGCAACTCATCCCAACCTAATCTCAGACAATGGAATTATACCTGATCCGCTTAGCAACCACTTACCAGCCTATGCCCTCCAGTGTGCCTCTTCTGTCCAAATACATCAATACATTCAAACTCCTAATCTCACCAACTTCAATCTACAGACGTTTTCGGACTGTCTGAAAAAAATGAATTGGATCCCTTTAAAGACTCAGCCTTTGGACAGCGCAACTAATTACTTCAATAAAACCTTCCTAGAGTTACTAAACAGCCTAGCTCGTCTTAGAAAAAAAAATAATAAAAGCCAAAACTGTTCCCTGACTATTTAAAGAAACCAGAAAACTAATGTACCTCAGAGACAAAAGCTGGAAGCAATACCAAAAAAAATATGTTAGCAAACTCTCTAATCAAATTCAAACAACTCCACAACTCAGTGAAGAAACTAATAACTAAAGACTGTAAGACTTATTACTCCAAACTCCAATCAGAACATAATTCTAATCTCAAAAAGTTCTGGAATTGCATTTCCTCCTTTCTAAACCCTGGTAGAAAAAACAATCCATGCTCTAACCCAAACTCCCCAGACCATGAAATTGCATCTAATTTCAACACCTTTTTTTTACTTCATAGCCAAATTAACAGCAACTTTTCCCATCTTCTCTCCCTCTCATAGTCCCCCATCCACTGCTTTTCCCTCTAACACTCCACCTTTCAGTCTTAAACCTATCCCCACCAGCAGCATAAAAAAACTCCTTGAACTAAGGCTTTGCTCCTTTGCTCCTGATAATCTGACCCCCCCTTCCTTAAGATGGCTGCAGACAGCATTGTCCTCCCCATTTCCATTCTTATCAACAGGCCCATCCAAGAAGCCCATGTCCCCTCACTCTGGAAGAAAGCTTTTATCACCCCTCTCCACAAAGGTGGCAATAACACAGACACTACTAACTTCCGTCCTGTAGCTATTCTCTCACCTCTTTCTAAAATCCTCAAAAAGTGCATTCATCACCAACTCTTGCCATACCTAACACACAATCATCTTCTTACCACAACACAAAAATGGTTTCAGGCCTGGCTACAGCACTACCACTGCTCTTCTGTCCCTCCTTGACACCATTAATCATGCTCTGGGAAAATCATATCCACCCTTTACATAGATCTCTTCAAAGCCTTTGACAAGTCTCACATCCTCTACTCATCGCAGCTTTCCTCCCTCAATTTCTCTCTTTCCTCCATAGCCTGGTTTACAAGCTCTCTCTCCAATAGACAACAGGATGTTAAATGGAAAAATTCCACTTCATCCTTTCTCAACAATCTCCCCGGCATCCCCCAAGGCTCTACTCTTGGCTCCTTACTTTTCAATGTTTTCATTAATAACTTTCACAGATCCCTAGATAACGCTACACTGATCCAGTTTGCTGACAATTCCACAATTATCTGTACAACAAACTCTGCCTCTGAACTCCTTTAAAAAAACAAACAGCCTTTTCCAATACTGAAACGTGGATGCTAAACAATTTTCTTGCTCTTAATGTTAACAAAAAAAAAAAAAATCATGATATCCTCTCCTTCGAGAAATTTCACCAAAGACAAAAGCTCCTTTAAAATACAATGTCACAATAACACTCTAATCAGTATCGTACCTCACACCAATTGTAAAACGTCACAATAACACTCTAATCAGTATCGTACCTCACACCAATTGTAAAATGTCACAATAACACTCTAATCAGTATCGTACCTCACACCAATTGTAAAACGTCACAATAACACTCTAATCAGTATCGTACCTCACACCAATTGTAAAATGTCACAATAACACTCTAATCAGTATCGTACCTCACACCAATTGTAAAATGTCACAATAACACTCTAATCAGTATCGTACCTCACACCAATTGTAAAATGTCACAATAACACTCTAATCAGTATCGTACCTCACACCAATTGTAAAATGTCACAATAACACTCTAATCAGTATCGTACCTCACACCAATTGACTCAGAGTCACCATTGATGAACATTTAAAATTCGATATCCACATCCAAAATAGTATAAAAAAAACACACCAAACACTAGGTCTGCTGTATAGACAAAATCACTTTCTAACCACTTCTACCAGACACACTCTAGCCTCCTCCTACCTGCTCCCTTCTCTTATGCATGGTGCCCCTCTACTTACTCATCTCCAACTTAGCCTAAAAAATAAACTGGAAGCCTGCTATAACAAAATCTGTAAATTTGCTACAGGGTCCAAATATTCCATCCATCCCTGCCATTCCCTCCACTCCCTAAACTGGCTTGAGCTTCCTAATTACCTGAAATTCATACAACTCACCACTACTCACAAACTCATATTCCAACGCTCCATCTGCCCCCTCTTTCATCTATCTTACCCCTTACCTTCCCAGTCATACTTTTAGATCTGAAAACCAAAACCTCCTTAAAATCTATAAACCCATATGCCCCCCAGGCTAATTACTTCTATCACACTCCTTAGTTAAACTATGGAATTGTCTCTCCCCCCTCCCTCTGCTGTACTCATAACCACTCTAATTTCAGATCTCTCCTCCATTCTTACCTTACCTCAAACTGGGACTGATCCTGATCCCTTCCCACCTAAATTACACTGTCATCTCTTTCAAACCTCCCTATAATCTCATCTACTATCACCTCTGATCACTAACGTTATTGTTAGAACAAACACTAAACTTGTATAAACACTTTATGACTTGTACTTTTAATTATATTCTCTGTATTACTTTTGACTTTATCTATATTTTAACATTTGTCTTTTTTAAATGTATACTCCCGGATTTTGTATTTGTATTTTAAATTGTATATTAATGCTTTTGTATGCTGTATATTCCATATGTTATATTCTGTTAACTGCTTATGGAGCTTTTCTCCATGGGCCTCCACTGAAAATGGGAACTGCTTAGCTCAGTGGACTTCCCTGGTCACCAAACTGGAAATAAATAAATATTACTGATACTATTTATATTCAATACTCTGTGCACAGTACTGAACCTGCTCTTGAATATTACCTTGTGCACAGCGGTTATCCAGGGAGAGTAGAGTACTCTGTGCACAGTGATGATCCTGCTATTGAACAGCAGTTTATGTACAGTACTGATCCTGTTCATGTACAGTACTCTGTGCATAGTAATTATCCTGCTCATATACACTTTATGTACAGCACTAATCCTCCACACATACAGTACTCTGTGAATAGTACTGGTCCAGCCTAAATACAGTACTTTGTGCATAGTAATTATCCTGCTCATATACACTTTATGTACAGCACTAATCCTCCACACATACAGTACTCTGTGAATAGTACTGGTCCAGCCTAAATACAGTACTTTGTGCATAGTATTGATCCTGCTCATGTACAGCACTCCGTGCTCAGTACTGATCCTGCTCATGAACACTACCCCATCCAAAGCACTTATCCTGGTATCCTGGTTATGTACAGTACTCTGTGCACAGCACTCATCTTTTTCATATACAGTGCATGTGCATAATCTTGATTCTGCTTATGTACCATACTCTTTGCACAGTACTCATGATAGTCATGTACAGTAATCTGTAAGTACTGATCCCTCTTATGTACAGCAGTCTGTGCTCAATACTGATCCTGCTTATGTACAGTACTCTGTGCACAGTACTCATCCTAGTCATGAACAGTAATCTGCATGTACTGATCCTTGTTATGTACAGTACCCAGTGCAGTGGACTGATCCTGCTCATGTACAGTTCTGTGTGCAAAATACTGATCCTGCTCATGCATAATTCTCTATTGTTCCTGCTCATGCATAATTCTCTATTGTTCCTGCTCATCTTCAGTACTCTGTGCTCAGTACTGATCCTGCTCATATACAGTACTTTGCACAGTACCGATCCTATTCAGATACAGTGCCTTGTACTTAGTACTAATTCTGCTTAAGTGCAGCTGCTTCTTGCTTTTTTCCTGATAGACTGCCTAAAACATTTCTACAGTACTCTTTGCATCTGGATTAATTGACTTCAGGCCTAATTCTAGTATTAGCCAACTGCCTGTCTGTAAATTCTATTACTCTGCTTAACAGTATTTCCTATTGTTTCACCTATTCAGTAGAAAATTATAACACGTATGCTTATGTATTATTATTATTATTATCATCATCATCATTATTATTATTATTATTATTATTGTTGTTATTATTATTATCATTATTATTATTATTATTATCATTATTATCATTATTATTATTATTATCATTATTATTATTATTATCATCATCATCATTATTATTATTATTATTATTATTACTATTATTATCATTATTATTATGATTATTATTATCATTATTATTATCATTATTATTGTTGTTTTATTACATTTTCTTTATTAATTTTGATTTAATTTATTAGTTTTTGGAAAAAATATCACCAAGGTCTCTCAGCCATGTAGTGTAATTCTTAAATACAGAAACTGACAGACATCTCTGTTGTGTAATTTATTTCTTAGAAATGATTTCAAAATAGTAGGACATTTATTTTGTGAATCCCATAAAAGTAAATGTTTTGCCAATAAATGATTTTTTAAGAATTTTCTCTTTAACCACTGATGATTCTACTTAGATGTTTGCAAAGATGAGTCTTGTTGCCTGGAAGGCAGACAGAAAATTAACTTTTATTAACTTGTTAAATTTTATTCCAAGATGGTAATGTTGCATTGATTCTATACCATTTACTTTATAGACCAACTTCATACACTATGGCTGGGATTCAACAAAGCCAAATCATCATGTCAGAATAATGTAGCAGCTTCTGCACGGAATATAGCCGCCGAGTGATCCAGTAAACAAGGCTGAGGGTATACATGAACCTGCCAGCACTATTCTGACACGGACTCCACTGAATAATGCTAATTACCCTCATTGCTGGTGAAAACCATGCAAATGAGGTGAATTAGTGATTCAGTAAGCAGGTAGGCATCCGTGTCAGAGCAGTGTCCATTGCAGAAATGTATTTGGTTACTAACCATGTACATTTCTGCAAAAATCAAAACAGGGGCATGACAGCTCAAAGTAAAGCATGTATTATGAGTATTGGGCATGCCAATGGCCAAAAATATGGCCATTGGTATGGAAAACAGTTGCAAAATTATAAAAATGAAAGTTTTTTTTTTGGCCAATTTCAGCCATTTAAGCATAGTGCAGTAACATGCAAATGAGATTGTGCAGAAAATAAGAAAAAAAATTTAAATGGACAATTTTGTGGGAAATATGAATTTTGCCACTATAGTAGGTAACATGCAGAACCAAAACAATAACAGGTAACACTGGTAGCTATGGAGATAGGCTCCGGTGTAGTGGTGTAACAAGGGACTAAGGCAGTGGGGTATGCAAATGAGCTATATTTATTGAATAGCAAATGGGAGACTGTCTCCCCCTGCACCTAACCATGTAGGAGCAATAATGCTGTAGTGTAAGCAGGAAAAACAGCTGACATGAAAAGGGGGTGTGTCATGCTTGGTGTAAGCACATTGGAGCTCCACTGTCTCTATTTGGTGCTTAGCAAAGCACAGCTAAGCAAGGGGGTGTGTCTGAGCTAGTTTATGAAATGCTGAGCATGTTTGCATCCATGGGAGGGTCTTTTCTGCTCAATACTGTTTACTATAGCTGCAGGGGTTTGTGCATCGCGCCGTGGGGCTTAAACACTATGGAAATAATAAAAAAATAACAACAACAGGAACCAGCAAAACTGTTTACATTTGAGCAGAGGGTTTGCACGGCACACCCTGAGGCTTAGAAGGTGTGGAAATGGGAAGAAAAAAAACAGGAAATAGCAAAATAAAGGCACTCAAATACAAATAATATAGCTGGCAGGTGGAATATATCATAGTCAGCCAATCACATAGGCATCATCTGCAGCACACCAGTATAAACAATGCAAAAACCTTTCAGTCTGGTTTTTCCCCCACAAATCTGCACCATTGGTGTACACACTCGAGGGAATTTTAACTAACAAATGTTAGGGGCTTCTGTCACTTTGATACATCAGTATGTACCAGAGACTGAGGATGGTGATGAGGATAATGCTGACAACCATTCCAGACTGAGGAGGAGGAGAAGAGTGTTCAGACCCAGGGTATCCTACCAGGGGCTACAATGACCTGGCGATAGCAGAGCACTACAGGGTGGACAGGGACTTACTTCAGCAACTCATTGAGCTGTGCCAGACTCACCTCAGACCCAGAGCCAACAGAGGGGAACCCATCCCAATTGAAACCAATGTATATGTAGCCTTAAGAATACTAGCTACAGGTACCTTTCAAAGACCTACTCAGGACACCATGGGGGTCTCACAGGCATCTGCATCCAGGGTACTCCACCAGTTCCTGGATGTCATGTGAGCAAATGCTGGTGAGCACATATATTTCCCCAGCACCTATGAGGAGATGACCAGCAATATGCATCTCTTCCACCATGTAGCAGACAACCCAGAGGTACTAGGTGCCATAGACTGCATGCACATCCACATCAAGGCACCACCCATTGAAGAGGGTAGAGTCTATGTCAACCACAAGGGCTATCACTCCATCAACTGCCAGGTCATGTGCAATGCCCAGGGAATTATCATGAATGTGTGTGCTGGCAGCCCTGGTAGTTATCACAACTCCCATATCTGGCATGCCTCACAGCTGTACCAGGCATTTGCCAGGGGGGACATCCTGTATGGCCATCTGGTGGGAGATGCTGGCTATGCACTGGAGCCGTGGATGATGACACCCATCACAAATGCACACACACACACACACACACACACACACACACACACACACACACACACACACACACACACACACTGAAGAACACCATAATGAGGCACATGCACAAACCAGGAATATTATAGAGCATGTGTTTGGGATGCTCAAATCATGGTTCTGCTGGCTCAACATATCTGGTGGAGCCCTGCAGTACTTTCCAGCCACAGGTGCACAAATGTTCATAGTATGTGCCATTCTACACAATATGATCTTGCGGAAACAGCTGTAGCAGGAACATCACAGGGAAGGGCCATACAGCTCCCCACCATTGCCAAAGCCCCACAGGCTCAGGGGGACTCGGAGGAGGAACCCCCCGAGACTGCTCTTGTAGGCAAATTGAGGCATGCTGAGTATACCCAGGCCTTGGCAAAGAGGCAACACATGGCACACACACTGACACTGTAGGGACCCAGGGACTGACACCTCTCTCTGACTTGCACACACAGTAAAATGGATGCCACAGACATCACACTACCTGTATCTACCATGTATAGGCTGTGTACTGTGTGCTTCTGACAGAGCCAACCCTCAAGCACCATCTTCACAACTGCCGCAGGCACAAGGTAAGTCAGTCTTCTTAACAACAAATGAATGGAGTAATACATTGTGGTAGCATAGCTATGGTATCGCTGCATGCATGCAATGGAATGGAGTGGCCTACCAGGATACCAGAAGACAACTGACAGCAATATGGGACAACAGGAAATATCTGCTCAGTACTGGCTTCACCAGAGAATGCAGTAGTCCCGTAGGTGACATATCTCACTGCAGTATATGTGGGGGGCTAACAAACTGGGAGGTCATACGTCACATACATGGATGTCAATGTGGGGTCCCATAGTCACCCCTCAGCCTCATTCAGCAAGTCAGCCATAGAAAACCATAAAGAAATGTCTGGCAAAGGCCCACAAATGGGGACAATGATGAAATATGCCCATACAGGCCTACATAGTGATATCACAACTGGTCTTGCAGTTGCAGTAAGGCTCTGAAGGGTGAGAGGTCTGAAATCTAAATGTCTGCCATTACAAAAATAATCTGTGGTCTTTAGTGGTATGCCTGTAGTCACCAGGAAAGGAACCATACTATACTAAATGAACCCAAAATGTAAAGGGAGCATCAACACAATCTGTGCAAATGTGGACCGCTGACAGGTGTGCCCCCCACACACATCCATGTACCCATAGAAATGCAGTAACAGTAATGGTTTTAGGGTATAAGCAGCAGAGCACATTTTCCCACGGCTGTCCCAATCAACTTGATAACTTGTTGTATGTCCACAATATGTAGGGGTCAATGAGCTATGTATATGTGTGGCCGATTCTGTCAGTATGTGGCCTGCACTTACTCCTGGCTGTCATGGCTTAGTGGCCTACATACAGTACTGTGGTTGACAGGATCCATGTTCCAAGAACTGCAGTGCCAACTATTCTGCATGTCAAATAACGCTACTGTAGGAGTTGTGCACACTGTCCAAATGTCAATATCTGTTACTGCAGGAAAGCTGGACAGGTAAGGGACAGGGGGCCACACATATGGACAGTACACAGCTCAGAGTAACCTACACAGTGCCTAGCATACCCCTCAACTGTACAGATATTTTGCAGAATGTCCAGAGGTTTGCATCCTGTTTATGGTCTCTTTATTATGGAATCGTGGCTGTCTGGAAAATCATTGGCAAATCACAAAAGACTAAATTCAGAAAATAATGACAGATTGTAGTTTCAGACTTCATACCCTTTAGGAAAATGCATGATAATGCAAAACCTGTTATTGTATCACCTTTCTAGGTTTGTAAGGCCAATAGTTAACAATGGTCCCACTATGTAGGCCTTTGCCCCCAAATTACTTATGGCTTTGTCCAGATGTCTGGCTCTAAAGAGTCGGGAGGTACGGTGCCTAGTAGGACAGCAGGTGACTGAAAGTCAGTGTACTGCCAGGTCATAAAAGGCTGCCAACTTACTGTGTCAGCACTGACAACATATCACTGGCCAACATCCATTCTCCTGGAATGACAGGTTGTCACTGAAGGAGCACAAATATGCCTTGTATATCTGTTCTGCTTGTCCTAACATTGCAGCTATTTGCAAAACAAGAAAGGATCTTGTTAAAACATCAATGGCAGACAGTGGGGAAGCAGATGTCATACCCATAAGAGAAAGCAAGCAAATACCAAACTGGTCTCTCAACTGTCTATGTTTGGCAGAACAGTATTAACACCCTATCACCATGGGTGTGCCTTTGTCTGACTGTCATATATGGGCCTGTCCAGATGTCATTCTGTGATGGTTTGACAGCTAGGCCAACATGTAGCCTCGTAAAAACATACAGCAACACAAACCATCTGAGGACCACAGCAAATGTAGTGGTGCAGTGATGCTAAATAGGTACACTCAAAGGTGTGAAGTCCACAACCTTGTGTGTGATGTTACAACATTTACCCCTCTCACATCAGAATTAGAAATACATAACAGCAGCCACTGTGGGCAAAGCTTGTGACTGGACTATAGAAGGACAAAGAGACACACATAAGGGGAAGGGGAACCACTGGCCAGACAAATGAAGAATGTGAACACCAGAACAAATTGTGCAGTAACATAGGTGCCATGCAGAGTATGGAGTCATTAAACATCACCTGCAAATACACAACACACACCCATCTATGCAGTGGTCCACAACAAAACAAAAACCCAAACAAAGGACACCTTAGAGGCAAAAATACATGAGAACTCTACAAATGTACATACCACAGATCATGAAGACTCCACACACGGGGGCATGGCTAGGATGCTGAACTGATAGCTGCACTTCATTTCAGCTCTCTTACCTCAATACAATTTCTGACAGGAATTTTACAAAATAATATTTAATTTGAAGAAATTTTTATTACTAACTTATTTCTAATAACTCTGAGCATCTATAAGAAAATTTTATTGTCAGAACTTGAATAATTCCTGTCAAATTAATTACTGGAAAATCAGCACCAATATCAGCTTTACAGCATGAGTCATCTAAGGTATACAGCACAAGACTCTTCTTTCAAAAAAGACCTGCAGTCTCTCTTTACAAATATACAGGAACTTACAATAAAAATCGACAAGATAGACAATAAAATAGATACTTTTAAAAAAAAGTGCTCACAACAACTGGAGCAGCTTCAAGAAATGTTTACACTGCAGAAAGGACAGATATCACTTATTAAACAGTCATTAAGTGACATTGACACTAGAGTCCAAATAGAGGAACAACAAACTGAATTCTTACTTCAACAGAATACATATTTACTAGAAAAGCTTGATGATATGGAAAATCGAACAAGAAGAAATAATATTAGAATATATGGTCTACCAGAAAAATCTGAAGGGGACAATATGATAAACTTTCTTACCACCTGGATACCAGATGTAACAAAAATACCTGAAGCTCTTTCATATGGTATAGAACAGGTGCATAGATCACTAGCAGCTTCTGGAAATGCTTCTTCTCCGGGTAAGAACAAGCCGAGATCTATAATTGTGAGACTTTTTTCTACACAAGATAAAAATCTTATATTAAGAAATACTTGGGCAAATTCTCCCATCAAATACAATGATTCATTAATAAGATTTGACAATGATTATTCTACAAAGGTGGTTTCAAAAAGAAAAGAATTTCTACCAATAAAAAAAACCTTGAAGAAAAAGCAACTGAAAGTCCATCTTATATTCCCAGCAAGATTGAAAGTTTTTCTACCAAATGGAATAAAAATCTTTGAAACAGTAGATTCAGCAATAAAATACCTTACCAACAACAACATCCTAACACATGAAGAATCTATGGACTGGACAATAAGTACAATCAAGAGAAATGCTGAAGTAAATAATTGGAAAACTGTTGAGCAAAAGAAAAAAAAACTAAAGGACAAATAATCTTACATATGTTATATTCTGTAAAAATCTAAATAATAATACTAACAACAAAAGAAAAGTTCTTACTGTCTTCAAGTTACACCAAAACAGGTACTGTTTTCAATTATACTTTAAATGTCAAAATTAGCATAAATGTAAATACATTTATCTCAAATCACATCAATATACTAAGCATAATTTAAACATTACTCTATTTTTCATTATTATCCACCTGTTATTTTCATATTCTTAATCAGAGTAATCAATGCATAATAATGTTCCCAAATAGTTATTTATTTATTTATTTCCTCTCTTTGTGTTTTGTTGTTTTTATTTTTTCTCTTCTTTTTATAAAATCTTCATTAACTTATAATATTTTAATCAGTATATGGTTATATTGCTTAATAGGTATAATAGTGACTGCTATATAATTTATTATCAGTTACATTCCTGACAGCATTACTTTTTATAAGTTAAAAGTGTCCCTGTTTGGATAAATGCTAATGCTGGGCAGAAATGTGTTGCTTTTGAAATGAAGTATTTCAGTTAGGATGTATCATAAGACTACTTTAAATAAGCTTAAGAGATGCTCTGCCTTTGACCCATATGCGCATACTGATATAGTCCAGTGAAAAAATATGTCTTAAGTGATATTTTGAGGCTATAAGTCAGGTGTGTTGTGGCTCCAGACATCCGAAGTTGAAAGATGCTTGTGACTAGCTTAGATATCCTGTTGTCTTTTATTTTGTAGAGAAATAAGGCATAGCATGTTTAAAATGCAAAGTTTGATAGTTGTGAACACTACTTCGCAAACTAGAGTGCTCGCGTGCACACTACATGACTTTGTCACCAAGTAAGAGAAGGAAAAGAAAAAAAAAATACATACCTTTTCCCGCTTGGTTCTCGAGACAATTTAACAGCCACAAACATCACTAGAAACTTGAGTTACTTATTGCTTGTCGCATTTACTTGTGTACTCCATCCCCTGACTCTTTCTAATTGACATCTAGTCAGAAAATAAACTAGGTTCACATTTAAAGATACAGAAACCTAAATCCCTTCTAAGGAAACGTAAATAATATAAAAGGTTCATATAAATATACACAGATATATAATTTTGAAGCACTTTCAGTTTATGGATACTGATGTCTTTTAGCACCTTGATAGATAAGGACATATATCTGATTGTCTTTCTGTCAGTTTAGATTTCCAGTCATTTTAGTTATCCCTTACTATGTTTTATACAGCAGAGTTTAAAGAGCAGAAATTAATCATCAGCAAATAAAATCACTGCTGTTTTACAAATTCTCTAAAGAAACTAGTAAATGTCAAGCAACTGACAGGTTTATTTTAAGGAAAATTGCCATTTCCCACACTGGTGCTCCTACAAAATACTAATAATGTCCTGCTACCAAAATATGCCCTCAAGTGGACAAATGGGATGCAACAAGAAGGTTAAATGTACATTTAGCAAATCAGTATAATATACTAGATAGAGAAACTAAAAACAATAATTATATAAACAAATATAATAAGTAACATAACAACAGTGGATTTAACCCAATGTGTCAATTATACAATATTTATATCCCATATAGCTTTGAACTTTGTCGAAGCATCTGTGTTCTACACACATATTGTATTAAATCTAATTTGAGTAGAAGAGGGAGAGGTTTAGCCCACACCCTAATTTATTACTAAGTTACCATGCATTATGAACATACATTGTGGCAGGTACTATTTGAGCTATCCATCCTTAGATGGCTCATGCTGTTCCCGTTTGCTCATCTGAATAATGACTGCGGCTATACTCTTCTTATTATATTACCTGGCTATGGCTTCACCCTTCTTATAATATTACCTGGCTTTTTACATTATCAAGAATGACACGATACTAGTGTATGTGGATATATCATGTTACTGTTAATGTAAACAAAAATGCTTGACAATGCAATTGTAATTCTTAAACCTTTCTGCAGACAAATGTATTGTCTAGCAGTTGAGTGCCTGATTGTTCCTAATTAGCAGACCTGTATTTTCATGTTCCAATATGACTACATGAAAAGATGCCAATATTAGTATGCAAGTTTAGTAAGTCAGAATTCATTGGGGATTAATTCAAGGGGACACATATTATAGCTAAAGCATTTGACATTTGATAAATGTATCCTCTCAATGATGCATTCTATCTAGTCACTAACTATAAAACAACTTTTCTGAGAAATATTGTTGTAATGCCAGTTAATGATTTGAATTAAATATTTCTATATACAGTCATAAAGCAATTACCAGGATAAATAATACTCTTGCAGTGCATGGATCACCATAGCTATCCTCTGATGTTAGAGGAAAAACAAGCTTCTTAAACACCTTTTTGACATAATAAAGGTGTTACCCCATAGTTTAAATACATTTTATCTATTTACTGCAAAATGGGTTAGGAATTTTAACCTGTAACATTTTCATACATAGTAGTTTAAATCTTAGCAGCTTCCATTATTTTGATATGTTCTCCAGTATACTTTTATTCAGTCATAAGATTAAATTACTGGTGTTAAGTAAGTCAAAATTATATCTCCAGCACTTATTGTCAGCAGATAAACTCACTGGTTAAGTGTCAGTCTAAGCTGTAACAGTTGATATGTGATATACATAGATGTTTGTTTTAAAATGTGGTCAAGTGCACTGCAGTTTTACCTCTGTACTGTGTCAGTTTTGATTATATAAAGTCCCTCTTAAAGCTGATAGAAGTGTTAACAACAAAACACTCAATCAAGTAACAACATTATAAGTAGTCTCTTGGATAAGGGAGATGTCTAAATTGTGATCTTGTTGTCTCCAGCCATGGGAATTATCTTTGAAAAGCTGAAAAATGCAATCAGAGGAACATATTTAATGTCTACTAAAGAAATATTAATATACTTGTACATTGTATTGCATTTCAGTTTATGTTAAACATGAAATATGATGTGATTTCAGAACTATTCATGTTTTTATTCCAATATGACTTTGCAAATATTAATTTAAACATTGGTTTTGGACTTGAGTAGTCTAAAACAATTCCACAACAATGGTATTGTATTATACAGTAATGTCAGTAAACAGTTTTCAACAGATGTATGAAATATACAGTTATAGATTTTAGCATGATGTTTATTAATACCCTAAATTATTTTGAAATGATACTACCTTAATCAAAATATTTGTACCTTTTTGAAACCTGATTAGAAATAAGTATTAATGAATTACAATAAGATGAGTAAAGAATATATGTATATATTTTAGCTGATTAGATTATCTTAATATATTATTCAATTATCTTTATTTAAAAACTAAGAGGATAAGAGAAACTGATCCAAATATTATTTGTGAGGGTAGAAAGTTCGTTTGGTTAGATTCACTAACCAAACAAAGAGGTATATTACCTCATAGTGATAGGGAATGGTTTTTAAGGTTAAGAATTACAAGTTTGGAAGTTCTTTGTTTTTTTTTTTTGTTTATTCTATCACTTTGGTGTCGCTCAGAAACATGCAAAAATCATACAAGAAAAACTTTTTGAATTCTGTCTTCAAGATGGAAATAAGAATAAACAATATTTACATAAACCCACACATAAAACAAACTCAAAACTAGGAAATGAAATGTTTATACATAAATGTTAATGGTCTAAATAATAGTAATAAAAGGAGAAGCCTATTCAAGTACATAAACTTACATAAACCACAAATAGTCTTTTTATAAGAGACACACTTATTAGATAAAGATATAAACAACTTAAATATTAATAATTACACAGTACTAATAAACTCTCAATACAAAACAAAAAAAAGAGGAGTAGGTATACTACTTTACAACTCAACTATAACACCTAAAATAATCACTACTCATCAAGATACATCAGGTATGTTTTGTCTAGTTTCAATAGAGTTAAATAAGAGAATCTATACATTAGTAAATCTATATTGGATCCCAGGACTAGGATTAAAAACAGTTAAACAGCATTTTGAAGAGATAATTCATTTAACTAAGGGTAGCCTGATATTGGCAGGAGACTTCAACTGTATAATGAATGAAAAAGATACAGATTCTAAATCCAAAAGAAGAAAACAACCTATCTCTAAAGCACTATCAAAATTTATAGCTACATTGTATTTAAAGGATATAAATGAATTTGCAGAACCAGACTCACTAATCTTCACATTTTATTCTCATAGATATAAAACTAACTCAAGAATTGATAGAATATATGTTGCCAATGACCTAATAGCAAAAATCGACAAAGTCAAAATCATAAATTGTCCCTTATCTGATCATAATGCCATAGTCTTTGAGATAGAGCTTACACCATTTTATACAAATCCCATTACTAGGATACCTTCCTATATCACAAAATTGATAGATTTCAAAGAATTTTATGAAGAAACAATCAAAAACTTTCTAGAAATAAATTACACAGAAGATATTTCAGAAATATGTCTGGGATTCATTAAAAGCAGTTACATATGGGAAGATATTATCCTGGTACATAAATAAAAGGAAGTTATGGAATAAAGATATGCTAGACTTACAAAATAAAGCAGATAAATTGAAACTGGAAATACAAAAGGGTAATGCTACTCAAGTTCAAGAACTTACACAAATCAATAAGAAGTATACAGAATTGCTACATCATAAGATTATGATGAACTTAGAAAAGATTAAAATAAACGCATACTCTACTAATTCAGCACACCTGAGATACTTAACTACTAGAACAAAAAAAATAATTAAATCGAAGCAAATAAAATAAATATTTATTCCTAATACTAACAAAAGAGTTACGGAACTAAATGATATTTTAGAAGTATTCAGACTCCAATTTAACATTGATAATTCCATAAATACTCAAGATACACCTACTAAGGATATAAAAAATACTTAGAAAACAATATTCATATTAAATTAACACAAGAACAAATAGACATTATAAACAAACCAATCAATATGACAGAATTAAAATCACAAATTAAAAAGCTAAAGACAAATAAAGCACCTGGCCCAGACAATATGCTACCAGAAATGTATAAATTAAAACCCAATCAAGCCATATCTTTATTATTAAAAGTATATGATATAGCCAATAAAGATTTCAATATACCACCCTCTTGGAAATATTCATTGATATCCCCAATTATCAAACCAGATAAAGATGAGAAGCAGTGTTCCTCATATAGGCCAATATCATTACGCAATATAGACTATAAGATTTTTATGGCTATATACGCAGATAGGATCAAACACTTTCTTCCTTTCTTAATTCACAAAGATCAAACAGGTTTTATTAAAGGAAGAAATACTTCAGATAATATTAAAAGAATACTAACATTAATAGATTATAGCAAACATAAAGTCCTAGATTTAAATGTAATCTCATTAGATATTAATAAAGCTTTTGATTTGGTTAACTGGAACTTTCTTTCACTAGTTTTAAAAGAATATAACTTTCCTTCTAATTTTAATAATCTTATCCAAATACTATATGAAAAATCTACTGCATATGTTAAACTGGGATCATATAGATCAGGCCCTATAACAATCAAAAAGGGAACTAAACAAGGTTGCCCTTTATCACCATTGTTATTTGCATTACTCATAGAACCCTTTGCAAATCAAATCAGATCAAACAATAACATAAAGAGCATTTGTATTAATAAAATGTTAAACCTTAAAATCCAACTCGTTGCTGATGACATACTATTAACTCTCTCAGATGCAAATGAGTCTTTGAATGCTCTATTTAACTCCATGAATAAATTTCAAAATATTTCAGGCTTAAAATTTAATGAAAACAAAACTAAAATTATGCCCTGTAATTGTAAAAAAAATAATAATATAAACAAAAGATTTTCCAAATATATAGTAACAGAAAGTAAATTATTATATTTGGGAATAAATCTACTCAATGAATTAACAGATTCTCTAATATTTAACTATAATAAAGTACTAGACAAAATAGAACAAACAATTGGTTACTGGAATAAATATATCTTTTCAACAACAGACAGATTATATCTTATTAAAATAATCATATTTCCCAAAATATTATACTTAATACAAAATTTTTCATTGCCACCTCCCAAATATATTATTCAAAGATACAATAAACTAATTTTAAATTTTATATGGTTTCCAAATAAACCCCGTATAGCCTTAAATAAACATTTGCCAGATTGGGAAGATGGTGGAATTAATTTACCGGATGTTGATTTATATATTACCTCATCTGTTATTAAAAACATAACACTATGGTTAAATAATTCATACACACCTATATGGAAACAAGTCCATGAGCAGATTTACATAGAAATCAATTATAATCACATACAAGACAACTTAACAGTAATACCATCACCCCTTATATGGATGTTAAAATATTATTTTTTAGGGAAAAGGAATAATATTAAAAAATTGCCATCAAACTATGTAAGCTCTACACTTTCAGTATTCAAAACATATATAAACAAAATACCAAATATTAATTCTTGGATTTTTCTTATTTTCCCTATAGCTTTTACACCAAATATTCTAGATACATTCCAAATATCTAGAATAAATATACTTAAAGAAGAAACATTACTCTTTTGGCATCAACTTATAGAGAAAGGGAACATTCTAACAAAGGAACAGATAATTTATAATTATAATATAAATAAAGACAATTGGCTATTTTTACAAAATCTAAGGCATTTTCTTATAAATAAAATAGAACAAATGCAACCTTCAGTTAGACATGAAGCTCCAAAACTCATTGAATACCTTATTCTTATCACAAAACAGCCTTATCAGGGTACAGATTATTTGTCTAATATCTATAAAATAGTTAAAAAAACAAAAAGCTATCATGAAAAATCATACTGGGATTATTATACTTTAATAAACAACCATCCTCCAGTTGAAGAAGAAAAAAGTAATATTCTAAAATCTTCCAAATTTTCTGCATTATCAAAATACTGGCAATTATTCACTTGGAGATATCTACACAGAAGTCTCTATACACCACATAGGTTATGTATTCTATTGAAGATCAATGTTGGAGATGCCATACCAAGATAAAAGCAGATTGGCAGCATGTTTTTTATGAATGTATATGTACTGGAAATCCATTAACTATTTTTTTCAGACTGTTTATAATGATAATTTTCAATTAACAAAGTCTTTAATTTTATTCAACTCTCCTATTCCAAACTGTATACCAAAAAAAGACACTAAAATCCTATGGTCACTATTGGCAATTTCACGTAAAATCATAACTATACACTGGAAAAATGAGGCTCACCACGCTCAAGGAATTTGAGACTTTAACAACAACAGTTGCTCACATGGAAATATTAACAGTGAAGAACAGAACTAAAAGATCTACGTCTTACTATTACTCTTGGATGAATGTACTGGAAATACTCGAAAAGATTGAAGAAGATATATCATCTTATGTTTCTAACTATATTATATAGAATTTCAATGTTATTTGCATAGACACCAATGTAAATAGTTATATAATGGTTTGAAGTTAGTAATGTTTTAGAATTGTAAATATGTTATTTATCTTTATTTCATGTAATGTTTAAGACATCTTATTTGAAATAATAAAAAAAAAAATTTGTGAAAAAAAAGACTCCACACACCAATGCCTTGCAAACACTAAAGCCTTACCTCAAACCCCAAACACCTGCCCAACACACATAAGATAATAACACTGTCCCTGTACCCTGCTCCATACAAGCTCTGCTGAGGTGACTCCTGTCTGGCATACAAAGCAATCCAGACCCTGTCTTGATGGGACTGTTGCACATATGGAAGTCAAGGCCCACTCAATCAATCCATAGGCGCAGCATCAACCTGGTCTGTGATATCAGTACGGCTTGTTGGTGTGATAGATATGTGTCCCATACACTCCCACATCTGTGGAATACACTCCATGTCCACATCAAGCCAAGTGCCTCAATATCCCTATGGTTGTGCTCCCTGTATAAGTTCATGGGAAACACAAAATACAGTCCTGTGATTCCACCTGTATCCATGCTGGACAGGGGCTCTGTCTGCTGACATGTCTTAACATGGGCTACACTCCCATCTGCATGGCTTATAAGGGCTTCAGGGTCAATACCCTACTAATGTCATATCAACCTATCAGCATATACACAACTAGCTGTCAGGAGTTCACCACATTACTCTGTACTGCTCTGCCACTGACATACCTGAAAGTCTTACAGTGCTATGTGGAATATACTGCACATATAATGGACATTTCTGTACAGTACAATGCATTCTGTACCTACACCTATACCTCTCAACATCTGACAGCAAGACATCTGAACAAGGTCATAAATAAAAGTGGGACAAAGGCCCAGTGATAGGCATATGTTGTAAATATTGCCCTTACAAACTGAGAAAGTTGGTTGAATATTGGGATTTGCATTAGCAGGAATTGCCTGAAGGTTATGAAGTCTGAAACACTAATGTCTGTCATTATTTTGTAATGTCAGTCTTAATTATTTGCAACTAACTTGCCATAAAAACACAAGTTTATGTAGACTGGACATAACTTCTAGACTAACAACTGGACAATCCACCAAAAACTGTACAGTTTAGAGGTATGGACCACTATATGAGTTTTCAGGTAAGAAGAATGCCACAAAAGCAGGAGATCCCCAGCCAGTATATCACCAATTTGCTGTGCTGTTTACACAACTTCATCAGTCAACCATCTGTAGCCACATCCATCATCTGGCCTTTTTGGGCAAGAATGTCTATAGCCGGGCTCATAATATTGGTCTGTGTGTGGGGGTGTGTGGGTGTGTGTGGGTGTGCGTGTGTGTGTGTGTGCGTGTGTGTGCGTGTGGGTGTGTGTGGGTGTGTGTGGGTGTGTGTGTGTGTGTGTGTGTGTGTGTGTGTGTGTGTGTGTGCATGTGTGTGCATGTGTGCATTTGTGTGTGTGTGTGTGTGTGTGGGGGTGTGTGTGGGTGTGCATGTGTGAGTGTGTGTGTGTGTGTGTGTGTGTGTGTGTGTGTGTGTGTGTGTCTGTGTGTGTCTGTGTGTGCGTGTGTGCATGTCTGTGTGTGTGTGTGTGTGTGTCTGTAGGTTTAAGTATTAAGAGGGTGTTCCCAATCTGAACACTTCCCATTGCCCTACTTCACAATATTTACTGATGTCATTCACCTTAGATGTTCCATTGGACACCTGTCTGCCCTCTAAGCTCTGTAGCATGTGTGATAACTGTGTAAGACCATAGTACATATAACTAGAGAGGTAGGGGTTCTAATCTCAGTTTTATGTGTGTGTGTGTGTGTGTGTGTGTGTGTGTGTGTGTGTGTGTGTGTGTGTGTGTGTGTGTGTGTGTGTGTGTGTGTGTGTGTGTGTGTGTGTGTGTGTGTGTGTGTGTGTGTGTGTGTGTGTGTGTGTGTGTGTGTGTCTGTGTGTCTGTGTGCAGATGAAACAGTTTTAGGCCATTCCCACCCAGTACAATTCTCAGTACCCTACTTTAGCATTCCTGATGATGTCATTCCCCTTAAAAGTACCTTTGGACAACCCCATCACTCTTAGCTCCGTGGTGCATGCAATAACTATGTAACAGTATAGTACAAATAACTAGATAGGTAGGGGTTCTATTCTCATTTTTGGCAAATGTTTGTGTGTGTATGCTTGTATGATGAAGTATTTTGAGGACTTTCCCACCCACAACACTACACAGTGCCCTACTTTAGCAGTCCTGCTAATGTCATTCACCTTAAAAGTACCTTTGGACAACTCTCAGTCCTATAAGCTCTATAGTGTGGTTGATAACTGGGTGACACTATAGTACAAATAACTACATTGGTAGGGGTTCTAATCTCAGTCCTGGCAAATGTAAGTGTGTTTGTGTGTTTGCTTGGAGGTGAAACAGTTTTAGGCCATTCCCAACCACTACACTTCCTAGTACCCTACTTTAGCAGAACTGCTGATGTCATTCCCCTCAGAAGTACCATTGGACAGTCTCCAGTCCTGTAAGCTTTGTGGTGCATGCAATAACTACATAATATAATACAAATAACTAGATAGACAGGGGTTCTATTCTCAGGTTTGGCAAATGTGTGTGTGTACAGGTGTTTGCAAGTGTGTATGTTTGTAGGATGAAGTATTTTGAGGACTATCCCACCCACAGTACTTCTCAGTGCCCTACTTTAGCAGTCCTGCTGATGTGATTGCCCTTAGAAGTACCTTTGGACAGCCCTTAGCCTTATAAACTCTGTGGCATGTGTAATAACTAAGTAACAGTATAGTACAAATAACTAGATAGGCATGGTATTACTCTCAAGTCTCTCAAAGGTGTGTGAGTGTATGAAAATGTTTCTAAGTGTGTATGCTTGTAGGATAATGTATTTTGATGCCCTTCCCACTCAGTACATTTTCCATTGTCATACTTTACAAAGGCTCTTGATGTAATTCACCTTAGCTGCACCTTGGAACACTGTTAAATCCTATAAGCTCCATGGCATGTGTGATAACTGTGCAGCACTGTACTACAGATAACTAGATAGGTAGGGGTCCTATACTCAAAACTCTCAACTGTGATACTGTGTGTGTGTGTGTGTGTGTGTGTGTGTGTGTGTGTGTGTGTGTGTGTGTGTGTGTGTGTGTGTGTGTGTGTGTGTGTGTGTGTGTGTGTGTGTGTGTGTGTGTGTGTGTGTGTGTGTGTGTGTGTGCGTGTGTGTGCGTGTGTGTGTGTGGGGGGGGTATGTTTGGGTGAGAATCACATCCTCTGGGGGTGTGGGTTGTACCATTTTGAGACATGTACCACCTGGTACACTTCCCATTGCTCTACTTTACAAGGCCTGCTGATGTCCTTCACCGTAGTTGTACCTGTATACACTTGTCAGCCCACTAACTTCTGTGGGGTGTGCAATAACTGCGTAATACTATAGTGGAAATAATTAGATAGGTAGGGGTTCAAATCTCAATGCTGACAACTATAGTAGTGTGTGAAGCATATGCCCTGTGGCTGTTGGTGTGTGTATGTTATACCATTTTAAGGCCAGTTGTCTCCCTACCCATGACATTACTTTAAAGAGCCTGTTAATGGCATCTGCTTCACATGCACTATGTACCACTATACAGCCCATACCAGTCATCTGTACAGATGTACATGGAATATTAACTTGTTTGCAACCTATATGTGGTCTATGTCCCCTAACAATGAGCATCCCTGTGATATCATTACCAAATATGTCACAGTTACCATAGCGACACACATGCCAGCATCAGACATTGTACCTGACTGACACATCATGCTGCTACAAAGTCTATCACTCTATTACTTGTGCAGGTTTGTAGGAGCAGTAGCTGAGACCAATCACTATTTCTGGTGGGTTATCCCGCTATTCATGAAGTCATTCACAACATTACTTGTTGTAAGAGGTTGTGTGTGTGATGTCCTTGGCATATAATCTATGTGGAGCATGTCATGTGTGCATAGCACTATAGTGCATGCAATGTGGATACGTAGGGTTACTAATATGTCTATTTTCAACTGCGTATGTGTTTCTGTATGCACAGCCCCTGTGGCTGTCTTTACTGTGTGTATGTGATGGCTATACCATTTTATGTGCCTCTTCCACCATGTGAACTCCCCCATTGCCAACCTAGTTTCAGCCCATACAGATGTCATCCACCGTAGAAACAAAGTCACACTGTTTCTAACACCAAGCCACTGTGGTGCATACAATGGTCATATCACTGTGTATTGTACATAAATAGATGGGTAGGTCATCAACTCTGAGAAGTGTCAACTCCATGTGCATGTGTGTTTCAATGCGTGTCCCCATGCAGCAGTGTGTGTGTGTGTGTGTGTGTGTGTGTGTGTGTGTGTGTGTGTGTGTGTGTGTGTGTGTCAGATGGTTCTACCATGTTAAGGGCCTCTGAACCCACCACTGGCAATCCTAACAGCCCCTGCAATTGTCACCCACTTGAATAGTATTGGCAGACACTGCAAGACTACATTACCTCTGTGCTATTTGTGTTATGTATCTAGCGCTATCATTCATAAGACTGTGCAGGCAGGGGCTGTGCTCAACCCTTCAACAGCTGCCCCATTTACAGGACTATGACTCTGTGTGCACTACCAGCATGACAGGCCAGACATGCATGTGAGTTAGCAGGCACACATGCTGGTGATTATCAGGTTAAATTAACACAGGCTAACCTGTGTCAGGAATACATACCCCAAACCTGTCATACACAGTACCAGGCATATCCTCATCAACTCCATGAATGTTGAGGGGATGGGACAGAAATGGGAGTGGCAACAGGTGATGGTAGGTGAATCTGTTGCAGTTAAAGTAATGGCTAAGCTTGTGAGGGACCTACTGCCTGTACTCAAGTAACCACCACTGTATGTGTGAGCCTGCAGTTCTACAAAACACCCAGGTGACATGTATGAAGGCTAGCTGGCTGTGTCAAGGGTATTAATGCAAGGTCACACTGTCTTGCCACAATTGTCCATCACACACTGTTGCGTGTAAACACACCTGGTAAGCATGTAGATATACAGCTGTACCTTGGCTATGAAAAGGACACTGTGTTTTCACTCTGCCATAACCATCATTGCTGCTGTCAGCAGGCCCACAGCCTGCAGACACATGGACAACTGGAACACAAACAGAACATAGTGCATGACATTACAGTCAATCAACAGTACTAATACCAATAATGCATCATGTTTGACAAGGTACATAACCCTCAATGTGTACCTGTAACTGCTGCCAGCAGACAGCACCATACACAGCATTACACTACTACACTGTATTATATTCACCCTGTGCATCAGAACCATATGAGCATGTCACTGCATCAATGATATGGATAACAGGGTTTTGGCACAAGTATCATCACATGCACAGGGTGTGGTGTGAGATTGCCAGAGGCCTAGGCTAGGCCATATGGTTGACATTGTGTGTGTGTGTGTGTGTGTGTGTGTGTGTGTGTGTGTGTATGTGCGTGTGGATTGGTGGTGTTCAACTGTACCGTGCAGAGGAGCTGTTCATGTCTGGTGCAAACCGGCCTGTGACAGAGATGTGTGAGTGTTTGCACACAATCAAGCCATGCGGATGCCTGATACAGGATGATGTTGGACAGCTGTGGACCGTACATGGGAGGATGTATAGTTCAGCATCGCCCAGCAGGGGCGTGGGAACTGGTTCTGCCAGGAGTCTCACTGGCACCACTAGGCTCAAGGACAGTTGTAGTACTATTTCCCGATGGTGACTGCTGTCTGCTGGATCTTTGTCCCTGACGGAACTGGCCAGGACCACGTTCCTATGGTCTCCTCAAGTGTGGTGTGGACAGCACCCTCCCATCAGTAGTGTTTGTGGTACTGGCACTATGGGACTGTGAATGTGCATGGCCATGTGGGCTCTTAGCTGATCATGTTGCTGACCTATGTCCACCTGGCCGATGCCCTACTCCAACCACATGCTCAAGCACAGACATTGCACGGTCGAGCAGTGACAATCTCTCACCCCACTGTCTATCCACAACATCGGCAAAATGACATATGGCATCACAAATGCCATGGAGATCATCATGTATGGCAGGAAGCACTGCATTCATGACACTGAGCATCTGCATGGTGTTGCGGTCAGTATGCACCTGTGTCTCCATGACGGACTTGTAACATGCGTCTGGTGACAACTGCTGTGGCACTTGCAACAGGGGCTTGATGGGCAGCAGTCCACTGTCAAGCACCCCTATCCATCAGCCTGTGTGTGACCTCACCTGGTCTCTGGCAATGGCTAGTGTCTACACTCACACTTGCCATAGTCACCACACTAGCCTGTTCCATGCCACCACCCTTCAACTGTCCATTATCTGTGGCTGTTGGGGACTGGGTATGTGTGGACATACTGACTGTGTGCAGAGACATTGTGGCTGAAAGTGGGATACCAACCAATGGCACAGATTCAGGCCCAGACAAACCCACCTGTGCCTCATTACGACCACCATCATCTTGAGAGTCCACTAAGACATTGACATCAGGTTGTGAGGGGGAGAGACACTAACCCCCATGTTCACCTGTGAAAAAAATGTAACTGATTACTCTCATAAGGAATATGTATATGCCTTTTAGCAGAGCCTTTTTTCTGATGTGTACAGTTATATTAGTAATATCTTTTCTGTACAATGTTTGCAACATAACATGTATGTATTAGAAACAATAGTTTGCATCAAGCATTTCAACTCACCATCTTCCATAAAACATGGAACAGGTCAATTATACCTTCATTTGCACAACTATACAAAAGAGCAATACTGAAGTACCTACTGCTTCCAATTCTGTAGTGACAATACTAACTGAAATATGGTGAGATACAACAATATAGCAGTAAGGCAGTCATAACTTAGTAGAACCAAGAAATAAACAAGTTCAGCTCTGCAATACATACTGATAAAGCCAGTTTTGTGAATAAGCAAGCATCAGCTATCCACTGTGTGCATCAGACTTATATGCAGCCCTAAGTCACAAAGACACGTACAAAGGGCAGGGCACCCTCATCATCATTTGCACACAGTGCGTGGGGTAGGGGGATAGGAGGGCAAGGCTGACACAAAAGAAGTGAGCATGTGCAAGTAAGAAACAATGTATCTCTCAGAGTATACAGTGGTCAGGGTCAGTAACAATAGACATACAGCACTCAGCAGTACTATTTAGATAGTTTGCATTTGTGTAAAGTGGTATGGGCAAGTAAAATGTTTTTTCATTGTGTGCATGTATGTGTGTGTGTGCATGTGTGTGTGTGTGTGTGTGTGTGTGTGTGTGTGTGTGTGTGTGCGCATGTGCGTGCGTGTGTGTGTGTGTGTGTGTGTGTGTGTGTGTGTGTGTATATGTGTGTGTGTGTGTGTGTGTGTCTGTGTGTGCGCATGTGTATGTGTTTGTGCATGTGAGTGTGTGTGCGCGTGTGTGTGCACGTGTGTGTGTGTGTGTGTGTGTGCGCACGTGTGCATATGTGTGTGTGTGTCTGTGTGCATGTGTGTGTGTGTGTGTGTGTGTGTGTGTGTGTGTGTGTGTGTGTGTGTGTGTGTGTGTGTGTATGTGTGTGTGTGTGTGTGTGTGTGTGTGTGTGTGTGTGTGTGTGTGTGTGTGTGTGTGTGTGTCTGCATGAACACACTCAATAACTGTGCCAGCACTACATCCTGACTTCTTAGACAGGTGTGAGCCATGTATGGCAGGTTACTCAGTTCAGTATAGTTGCCCCTGACTATGACAATCAGCTTTGCCATGAGTTACACTGGCACTTCCACATCCATGGCTAGAAGTCAGGGTGCTACCTGAATGTCAGCAAAGTCTGCTCGACAAGCTCTCATCAGGACTACATTCAGAACCACAAACCTATGGCCGACTATGTCTTGGTGTGGACACCGCAATCACTAATGGAACAGTGGTTGTAGTGTCACTACGAGAGTGGATCTTGCATGGCCACGTCTGCTAACAGCAGAAGACAGAGTGACTCTCTGGCAATGTGGATGCACACCCTCTCCAACAGAGGTTCTGTCACAGAATCTGCCAAATCCAGTGGTTTGGTCAGCCTGTCTAAGGAGTTTCCCACACTGTTCAGGGAGTCATGCATTTCAGAGTGCATGACACTCAGTAGTCACATGATTTCTACTGAGGTCCTGGTGGAAAGTATCTGTGCACCCACTATGACCCTACATATGTGTCTGGTGGTACTTAATAACACACTAGTATCAGGAGGACAATGGACAGCAGGCTTCCTCTGAGCACCCCTACCATCCCTCCTGTTTGGCAACATGCTCTCACAATGACAGTCGGGTCTACATCCATAGTAACCACACTAATCTGATCAACTGTGTCAACCACAACCTGTCCTATATCAGAGATCTCTGTCTCTGTGTCCTGGGTATCTGTAGGCATATGGACTGTGTCCAAAACATGGGCAGGGAATGTGGAAGTCATTCCTCAGTGTTAGACTGACCATCTACACCCTCATACTGTGCCTTTCCAACACTACTATCATCATGAGAGGCTACTGATACTCTGGCATCAGGTTGCAGTAGTTCCACAGTTCCACTCTCAGGATGTGCAGGAGTTCCACAGTGCTACTCGCAGGATGAGCAGGACTTCCACATTGCCACTTGCAGGATGAGCAGGAGTTCCACATTGCCACTCACAGGATGACCTATAATGACAGGCAATAAATACAACAAATAGAAAAATGGAGAATAACATTGATCACATATTTTCCTTATAATAAAGATATGTTAAAGCTACAAACATGTTACTGTCATAGAGACCTGAATCTACCTTATATACAGTATTAACAAGAAACAAAAATGTGTGCTTACCATGTGCATGTAGACTGGCAGCGGGCAACCCAGAAGTGCCGGTATAAGAGGAATGGAAAAAAACAAGTCTGCTCTCCCCTTCACAAGTACAAATTAAAAATGATCTCATAAAAAGTGAACAGCTGGTTACCCCCCTAAAAAACAAAGCAAGATCCACTCTTTCTTTCACACATTTATCACTGTTTTATATATATATATATATATATATATATATATATATATATATATATATATATTTTTTTTTTTTTTTAACACATCTGATATATACATTTTGTAGTGGAAATGTGTTTTCTAATCCCATCATTATTTAAAAAGTAATTTTGTAATACAGTCAAGTGGTCAGAGTTGCATGTCCCATGACACGTGGTATGTTGGTACAGCTAGTTTATCAAAGATTTTACTGTGTGCTCATTAATGATTACACTCTTGTAACTTCAGACTGAATTCTTTATAACAACTGTAGTCATATTATTGTTTGTGTGTCTCTACTTCAGGTAGCAAAAAGGCCAGAAGGCCTCTATTTGTAATATTACAAGTTCCAGAACCAAGGATTATTTGATCTAGAAAAAGTAATGTGCAGAGACACCTGATGGTTTAATGCAGCTATTCTAGTATCACCAAATGCATCTTTTATATAAGGCTATTTATTTCAAATCACCTGTAAGCAATATTTATTTGCGCAGGAGAGCTGAAATGTGAGTTCCTGATTTATTTTAATAAGTGTACATGCATACATAAGCAGTCTATAACATGTCTTAGGTGCAAATTCATTGTTTCTGCAAGGTGAAATCTGTCATCATATGTTGTTTTACAAAACAGACTTTTAGACTGCAATGCACATTTGTTATTTTAAATAAAACGTATCTTACTCAAACTTTTCAAAACATTAACAGCATTTGATGTGAACAAAATAAAATATTTGTCATTTCTCAGAAAAATAGGAATATCCAATTAAAATTAAGTGACATTTTTGTAATCTGAAAATCTTAAGATATTATAAGCCCAACCTGATACGATTGGCCATAAAACGTCAAAGGTTCAGACTGCTGTGTGAATGTTCCTTCAAACTCACAGTATGACAGTTCTCAAATGATGCTTCCCTGTTTGCAAATGGGAAAATAGAATTGTTGTTGGTTATTAGAGAAATAAAATGCCATCTGCTTTTCTGATCATTTCAGAGTGTTATATCTTAATATTATCATTTCCATGACAGTACATGGCGGCTCGCAGAGGGACTCAGAAAATGCAGACACCATCTGGACCCTCCAATAAGGTAACAAGACAATTTACTTTAAAAGTATGGGGAAGGGTTTCTTTTGCTGAAACTGGTATAGTACAATTGCTTTTCCTGAGTAAATGTCATGCTTTGCTCTGAGAGAAACATAGATGAGAAAAAATAATAAAAAAATAGTAAAAAGAAAAGAAAGAAAGAAAAAAATCAGGTGATATGACATATGTAAAGTAAGCCAGGTTAAGATTAGGTTAATGGTACAAATATACTGTGAGCAGGTGTTAGCTAGCATATTCAGTCATCCATTGCTCATATGAATCTGTAAATGATGTATGTATAAATCCCACAACACTGCAAGTAGTAGTATGAATGTTCTCATTGTACTAAGACCAGCTATGAATGAAGTGCGATTTGTGCAGTATGCAAGCTAAAATTCCTTGAGTTTTAAATGCCATCAGGGTAAAATGTCATGGTTATGGGTTTTGAAAATAACTGAATTTGGAGGGTTGATGTTGATGCATCCAATGGAGCAACCCTGGGTGGCACCGTGGTGCAGCAGTTGAGTGGTGCAGGAGTGTAGAGGTTTAGCATTATCACCTGACAGCAAGAGGTTCTATGGTTCAATTCTCAGCTGGGATGCCTTCTGTGTGGAGTCTGCCTGTCCTCCCTACATTCACATGGGTGTGCTCTGGTTTTCTCTCATATTCCAAAGACATGCATCTGGAGCATTTATTCCTGGGCATCCTATGAAAATGGGCTCTGTCCCAGTCTCAGACTTTCATGGTAAACAAATGTTGAATAAATAAATTTAAAATGTTTACCCTTCTCATTATTAATGCTGAAAAGTGCATGCATACCTCACAATGGCTTGGATGTGAGACAGTTCCCTTGCTTTTTCTTGTATAAAAGTACTATACTTGTATGTGCATGTGTTCAGGTGTGAACCCGTTTGTAGGGAGGGGATTCTCCCTGCATTTTTTAATGCTGGTTAAGTCAAATAATATGCATATCACAAATCAAGACATGAGAAGTGTTATTCAGAAACTTTAAATTACTGTTAGACTTCAAAAGTAGAATTATAAAACAAAAAATTAGTATAGATACTCATTTCTATGTATTCCGAGACTCAGTGATGTTATATAAGTTTGAAACACATAAAGGTCTGTCTTGTCCCTAATGAAAGAATGTCATATCATTGATAACAAGTATGACTTGCCAATGATTATTAAAAACCAGGCTTAATATTTTGCTACAAGCCACATGCTGTATGCCAAAAGATCAATACAACATGTGAAATAATCATTCCTGTAGGTTTTATGATGGTTTACATTTGCTATGTTTTAGTGCATTATATTCTTGATTGGAAATGTTGTGTGCAGGCCAAGAGAACAGCAAAATAATTTACCATTTGGTTTCCTAATGTTTTCGGTATGTGTTCATTGACTATGAGAGCGTTATGATAAGGCAGACTATGCTGGCAGTCCTGCATCATGAAGGTATGCACCTGACCAGCACTATCGTAAGTAAAACAAAGCAGTCAAAGGAAAAGATTAATATTTAAAACTTGCTAACAGTGTCATATTATAAAAAGTCTGCATCTGATTAACTACAGGGTATTTTATAACATTACTATGGAAAGCAAAAAGCTACTGTAGTTGTTCAGAATCAAATGTTTATGTTAACAGAACTACCCAAGGTCAGAAAAGGCAGTAGCTAAGAATTTGCAGATTTATAAATCATGTGCAAGTATTTCAAAATGTTCAGTAAATCTAATGCATATTATGTTCATCCTGCATTGAGTGCTCATATTTTAGTTACTTATTGGTGATATGCACAGGGAAAGAACTGTATCCCTGAATGCAGTGATGGAGAAGGTATAAAATGCAGTTGCATTGCATGCAATTTGTACATAATATGGTTTGCAATTACTCTTAACAACATGCATCTCAACTCTCCCTGCTTTTGCCTCATATTTTTGTCCTACCTCTCATGGAGTTATGTACTTATTTATATAGTTAATTATTTATTCATTCATTTATTTATTTGTTTGTTTATTTTCTGATGCGAATCACTGAGGATTGTGGTCAACCACTGATGTCAGACATTAGAGTTTTATATTTCTGATGTTCAGACAGTGCATGTTGATGCAAAACCTAATATTCCACTGCTTTTTACAATGAACTTGAGTATTTAAAAAGTGCCCCTGGTTTTGGCCATTGTTCTTCCCACTGTTTTTTACTTTGACTAAAATTATTGAGCAGCTATGTTGAGATGTATCACTAATAGTAAAACCACAAGGATGCCACGAGAGTTCAGTAATAAACACATTATTGAGGTTCATTGTTATACAGTTTCATTCTACATTGCTGCCATTATAAAACATCTTTCTGAATGATGCATGTATCAGAGACTATAAGCTGTTACATAAAGTATACACATTTCAATGTGCTACAATAACTGCAAGTTGCACACACTAAAATGAAGCCATAATCATGTGACATTGTTATAGACTGGCGATGCAATCTGTAAGCTATATTAACCATAGTCTTTGCCATAACCACGTGACATTGTTATAGACTGGCGATGCAATCTGTAAGCTATATTAACCATAGTTTCTGAAAATGGCAAGATTTGCATTCTTAATTAAAGTGTTCATTTCATTAAAAAGTTGTTACAAGAGGCCAGGGCCAGTTCATAAAGAGATTCCTCACAAGTAAATAAACCAAAATGAGTTTTGATTAATTTAATGATCTTATTCTTTCTGAGAATGTAAAACATTTATTTACTTTTGATTTTGTTTGCAAGGCAGGACAAAACTTTGAAGATTAAATGTGAAAGAGTTTAATAAGATGCTTACTCTTGTGGAAATAAATAGTCATTTTATACTTTAATCAGTAGTGCAGTAATGTTCATTGGGGAGTAAAAGGTTGATCAGCCTTAAAATGTTATTTTCAGTGGTTTGAATGGTCACTGTATTATGCTTTGATAGTGAGACAATTGTAAAGTATATTGAATGAAATATTTTGATAAGGCCCATCTGCATAAAAATAAGAACCTCCTCATGGTTGATTTCCAATTAATCTGCGTGTTAGTGGCATTTCCATGAATTTGTAAAGATCTTACCTAAAATATATCTCAGACTGGAAATAATATGCATTTTGAGTCCAATGTTTCAGTTGCTGCAAAATGCAAACAGTTTCACTGACAGCTGTAAAATATTTATAACTCTGTAATGTATTTCTCTTGAAAATTGCATTAGCAGTAAAGTCTTTAAATTGCATTCCCATAAAGCTAAAACACAGACAGAATTGCTGCAAGTATACAACTGATACTCAAATCTGTATAAAACATAACTGGTGGCATGAAGTTTAATGTACAAAGTTTGCTTGTGGAAAAAAATATTTGTGTAATAACGAATAAATGTTACTTTAATAGGCCTTGCTTCAGTAAATCTTATGGAA
The DNA here is from genome assembly GCF_019279795.1 of Protopterus annectens. Classification (NCBI taxonomy): domain Eukaryota; kingdom Metazoa; phylum Chordata; order Ceratodontiformes; family Protopteridae; genus Protopterus; species Protopterus annectens. The sequence goes on from NC_056733.1 coordinate 1,015,742,083, forward strand.
AAAAATAATATTTGTGCAATAATGAATAACAAATGTTAGTTTAATAGCCCTTGCTTCAGTAAATATGTTAAAAATAATAGCAATGCTATGTACAGTTTAGTAACTGTGTCTGTGTGAAAGCTATAACAAATAATTAAGCATTTCAGATGAAAACAGTGTATTTAAAAAGACTATAACAGATCCCCTATTAAATTGTTCCAGACAGACTAATTCAAATATCTTCACAAAATATAGCCCTTCAACTTCTAAACAAAATTAGGTAGGTCAGCCTTTAAAAGATGTAAACTCTATCAAGAGTGGTGAGGAACAGTCCACATACTTAGGGATTTGCTGATTTTATGTATACGTTTAATACTTAGAATAATTTATAGAGTAAGCAGACTATTGTAAAAAAATCATAGCTGTAACCTGCTACATCACCCTTTATTGTTCTACACTGAGATGCACACAGAACTATTGTTTATATAATGTAAAATTAAACTTTTGTAGTAATATGCAGGAAAACATTAGTTTCATCACATAATTAAAAACTAAGGGTCTTTCCTTGTAATATGAGTGATATTTCTTAATATTATCATTTCCAGGACAATATAAAGATATAACAATGGCAGTTTTTGTTTTACTTCTTACAAACCTGGAAGGCCATTATGAGTCTGTACATTTGCACCAATATTAAGGATTCTAGTGAAACCCTCCTGTGAGCTATTTTAATCTCTTATAATGGACAGGAATTCTTCTGTTTCAGTTAGTGAAGGTTTGGTAGCAAGACTATCTCACATAGCCACCTGGTCCAGGGCAATTATAGCAGCTATATGGTGCACAGAGGTTATCATATCAGTTGGCCGGAGTCTTATCTGGGAGTAGGATCTCCCATGGCCTCCAACTGCATTAAGGTCATTGACCACCTGCAGCAATATCCTGTCTTGGGCAGATTGGTGACCTCTGCCTTTCCTTAAGAGAAAAGCTCCATGGCAATGTAAGCCTGGATAACTACTATCACTATAATGTGGCTTACAGGGTACAGAAGTCTTCTTGGGTGCCATATCCCTTTAAAGAAGAAATGGAAAATAGGCACACATAATTACATATAATGAACATACAGGATGGCTGTCAGCTCAGTTCTGTTTTACTATATGCAACCAACATGCACACAAACAATTCCTATGTGTTAAGTGCTCACTAATGAAAACTTAGGCCCCCCCCCCAAGCCAAACCAATCTCCCCCAGTCAATACCAATCCCCCTCCACCCAATCCTTCCAATAACCCTGACAATCCCCCAACCGATCTACCCTCACCAAACCTTCAATTCCCCCACCAAACGCACCAACAAAAAATAAGTATATATAAAAATTAATTGCATGTTATAACACTTCTGTAATGGACATAACATGGATGTAAAATGTGTAATATGTTGCAGAATTAAGAATACAAATGCAGCATTAGAAACTAACACCAACATGTTACAATTGCCATATTTACCACTGTGTAGTTAATACAAAAACAACACTTTTTTCTTTCCATGCTAACACAAGTAAAAAAACTCCAGAACTCACTACGTACTTACACTACAGTAATTTGCAATAAGTGTGAAAACATGACAACATGACATACAGAATAAAATAATGCTAATAATAAATTGGGCATGTAGCATTTCATAACATAATTTTAGAAATGCATAGATGGCTATGGCAAAAAGAAAGAGAAAAGTAAATACATGTAAAATTATAAAAATGTTTTTCAATGGTTAATGCACGTCACCTTTTATTAAACCAAAAGCACTACTTAAGAAATAGTAACATACTTTTAAAATGCAGCACTGTAGAAAATAGAAATCTTACAATGTTTTGCTTTATAGCAGTATAGAGCTCTGTATTTGAAAACAGTCTCCCCAGTATGATACATGGACATTAGCTTCACAGTTACATTTATATAGCGCAGAGTCAGCCTGGTAAGCACTGTGATTATGCAAATGAGGTGTTAAATGATTAGTACTGGTGAACATCAAAAGCTGCACTATATGTTAGGAATGTAAACATGGTGTAAGGAATTACATACATACTTTATCAATGCAATGACAGCTCTGAGGAGTGCTTCCTACTAATGACTTGCAGATGTCTTTGATTACCGTGACTGCAGGAGTAATCAACAAAGTGGAAAAAAAATGTGAAAGGTATACAGCTCCTAAAGGTGTATCAGGGAGAAGATATTTAAAAAAAAGATGCAATTACATTGACTGATTTAGGGGAATGACATTCAAATGTTAGCTTAAATGACCACAGTCACAGGTCCTTAGTAGGAAAGATTATTCATATTAAAGGGACTACTATAAACATTGTTAAAGGTAACATATGGCAAAAAAGACAGAAACAGAGCTGCTATTAAGAAAGGATAGATAATGAAAGAATGCACCAGACAGAAAGAAAGGGATACATCAGCAGAGATTGCAATCTTTGTTTAATATCATGAGGTGTGAGTATATGCCTAAACTAACTCTTGGCAATATCCAAATTATCCAGACATTCACAGTAAAATGTGAAAGGACAACTTCCACAACTTGTTCATGTTGCACTTTCAATGTGACTTGATATCCTTATCATTACATTTAAACTCTTTATCACCTTGATAATATATGTCATTGTCTGTGGCAACCTATTGCTTTCAATACCCTTATTTAAGGGTTCAAATCCATACAGCTACCGGTCCTTTTGCAACATAACACATTTGGTCCATCATGTACATGTAAAGTATATTATCTACAATAGTTTTATATATATATATATATATATATATATATATATATATATATATATATATATATACACATATGGTTTCACTTCATAACACTGAAATACCAAAACACTGAAAATGAGGAAACTTCAGAATATGGAAGACCCAAACAATGAAAACTCAAAATCCTGAATGTTAAAATACTGAAAACAGATAAGTTACATAAACTGACTGTAAACAACAAAAACCCAATTACATTCCTTCAAATATAAGTAGGGGGCAAGCCTCCTGCACCCCCTGCTACTTAAATATTACTAAGTGTAGTGATGTGCAATCTTGGACTTGATATATTTAAGTAGCAGGGGGTGTGGGGGGTGCAGGGGGGCTTGCTCCCCTCCTTATACTTGGTGGAAAGTAATATGATTTATCTTGTTTAAACTCAGTATATGTATGCTGTGTGTTTTCGGTGTTTTGAGTTTCAATATTTTGAGATTTCAGGATTTTGAACTTTCAGAATTTTGGTTTCAGTGTTTTGAGTTTCAGTATTGTGATATTTCAGTGTTATGAAGTTAATCCATATATATATATATATATATATATATATATATATATATATATATATATATACACACACACACACACACACACACACACACACACACACACATATATATATATATATATATATATATGTTGTCAAAATTTTGAAATATCGAATTTCAAAATCTCAAGACTATATAGCCGAAACCCCTGAATGCCGAAAGACCAGAAGCGTGAAATTCAAAATCCCGAATGTACAACACACATACAGCACACACATACACACAACTTTCCCCCACAATCAAACATATCATCCTACACTACTGTGCACCCCCCCTACTTAAATATACTAACTCCGATATCGCACAAACAGACACACAAGGGAAACTCACATCCATACATTTTATAGCCCCCCCCCACACACACACACACACACACACACACACACACACACACACACACACACAGATACACACTAAAGCCCCTAACCAACACACTTACACACAGATTCTTACCTGAACTTCCACCTATCCAGCAACAAACTGCAACACCAGAAGCACTACTTCAATATCTCCGAACATCGGGATTTTGAATTTCGCACTTCTGGTCTTTTAATATTTAGGGGTTTTGGCTATATAGTCTCAAGATTTTGAAATTCGATATTTCAGAATTTCAAGACTATGTAGTGATCCTCTCTCTCTCTATATATATATATATATATATATATATATATATATATATATATATATTTTTTTTTTACATGTATTATTTGTTCAAATTAAGGAAAGGTGAAAAATTTAGTGCAGGCTGCCATAGGTAGCACAAACCAGCCCGCTGGCATTGTGTGGCTGTCAGCACTATGGACAGTACTCAGGGAAGAAAATACACCTGACACACTTCCTTTGTGGTCGAAGGTATAAGCGTGGTGAGCTTATAGATGAAGAATATCTGCTTCAAGTTTGGGATGCTGATATTTTTACGGATGATTGTCTGAATTTATATTTCATTTCATTTTATGATACTGTTTTGTTGTTTAAAATTTCACACTCTGTTAATATTGTAAATAGCTTTTGACTTTGACTTTAATTGTGTGAATTTGTTAAAATGTATATGCACGATATTTTTCCACTATGGGCAATATTGCTCACACTTTGTATTATTTGATATGTATTTGTAGTTGTACCCTATTTTTATTGGACTGCTATCTTTACTGTAATCTGTTTCATGCAGCTTTTCTCCCTGGGCGTCCACTGAAAATGGGCACTCTGGGCCCAGTGGACTTTCCCGGTAATCAAACTGGAAATACATTAATAAATAAATAAAAATCAACTGTTATCCCTAGTCTGCCCACTTTAACATAATATATCATTAACTGTAATTCTGATAATGTGTTCCACAAATTGCATGTCTGATGTTGCAAAGAGATATGAGGATGAAAAACTGTTAACTTGAAAGGACTTCTTGCTTCAGTCATTACTAAATATACCAATACATTGCATTTCATTCACTATCTGCAATTCCCCTAACATATATTATTCTTCTAATGTCTTTCTAATTGCTTCCTACTTGGCATCATGCGAACACAGTTCAACAAATAAGGAAAAAGTGAAAAATTAGGTTTAGGCTGTCTTGGATGGCTCAAACACAAATGGTATTGTTGCCCCTTCCCCCTGTAACAGAGCAGTACTTAGTTCACTAAAAGCACCTGACAGATTATAAAATTCTGTGGAACAAGGCGCATTTGAAGTGAATTGAGAGAAATAAGGCACGAGAAGCATTCTTTGCATCCTGTGTAGAGATCACATTGCAATTTATCACAATATATAATTTTATTTAGTCTCTTTTCAAGATTCATTTGCTCTTTGCTTGACAGTGCAAAATAGGGGGTACTATCTTAGGAAAAAGGTTATAAATTTAGTTTAGGCTGTCTTATGTAGCTCAAATATGCCTAGTGGCTTTGTGCAGCCAGCATCATTCTGAATAGAAATCATTCAAGAAAATATACCTCTTAGTTAACTTTCTATGTGGTGCAATGTATAAATAAAGTGAATTGACAGGAATAAGGCACATGAAGAATTGTTCCAATCCTGTTTACAAAGCAGTGTTGCATAAATCCCAATATTTACTTTTCCATTTTTTTTCCATTTTAAAGTACATTTTCTCTCCACTTGGCATTGAGCAAACACAAATGAAAAATGTAGTTTTGGCTGCCTTTGGTACATTATGCATGCCTGGCAATGGTGTGGTTTCATCAGCACTCTGGAGAGTACTGAGAGGAGAAAGAAAAATTCCACTCATTATAAAACTTACCCCGTGGCACAAGGTGTAAGGGTGGTGAATTTTAGATAGATAATGTGGCCTATTAAGAATTTCAATCCAGCTTTAAGATACTTTTTAAAAAGGTGTGAGAAGCCTGTTTCTCACAAAGTTTTGAATATAATAAAGGAAATTGATAATATTAAACCTGTTTCTTGCAAAAATGTATCAGTAAGCCTTGCATAATAAAAATGTGGTGTTTAGCATATATGATGAATTGTTCACATATATACACAACTTAATGTATGACCATCTTCCTTGACATGACAATGAATATATTTCATATAAAAATCACGTGCATATGTATGATGGACACAGTACATTTGTTATAATCATCATGAGTCATCACATATCCCAACTATTATTTATTTGTTTTTATTTATTTTACATTTGTTGACCGGGATAGTCCTACTGGATACATGTCCATTTTCAGCGGAGGCCCGGGGAGAAAAGCTCCAATGGGTACAAAATAAAACATTGCAATAAGGACAATATGATAGAAGCAAAGGTGAACATAGCAATGCAGACAAAATACAGATAAGTAATTACAGTTAATGTTTTGACATTAAAAAGTAAACAGTTACATGACATTTGTTAGCAGTAGTTATAGTGAGGAGAAATGAAAAACACATTTCCATTGACATGTTTGTACATTAATTAAAGATGGCTAGCCAGGTTTATTACAGTGACAAAGCCAGTTTAGTGCCAGATGTTGTTTAAGTTTGATCTTAAATTCACGTGGGGAGGAGAGCATGGTAATATCAGCTGAGAAGTGATTCCATGTTCTACCTGCAGAATTTGCCAAGAGAGATACTCCTGCTGTGTTGTTGGTTTTGATTGTAAGAATCTGAAGTCTATTAGAGGATCTAAGCAGTCTCTGATTAGTTTGGGCAGTGATACTATTTCTAAGAGCTGGTGTGTTATCTGGATTATAGAGAATCTTGTACACTATAATTAGAAGGTTATATTGTATGAGATTGGGGAATTCTAGCCACCCAAGCTGTTTGAGGTTCATGCAATGGTGGGTTCTGCATGGCTGGCCAGTGACAAATCTGGCAATGTGATTGTAACAGGTAGACAGTCTGTTAAGTAATGACTTATTTAGATTAGACAGAAGGGGGGAAGCATATGTAAGTGTTGAAATTAGGTGTGAGCGGGCAATGGCAGTTTTGGCTGGAGGGATCAAAAAGGCTTTAATTCTATACAATGAACCAAGTTTTTTATTGGTGTTCTTTATTATTTGATTAACATGAAGTTCAAATTTTAGGTTATTGTCAATAATGACACCGAGCAGTTTTGTAGAGGGCTCTGGGGAGATTACAGTCCCATCCTTTGCATTAATGGTGAAAGAGAAAGTTGGAGACCTTTGAGTAGGTGTGAATAACAACATTTTAGTTTTTTTGGGATTTAATAATAGTCGTTGACTAGTGAGCCAGTTTTGTACAGTATTAAAGGTGGACTGGGTAGCTTTCTTCAACTCTGCAGGAGATGTGGCTGAGCAAACCAGAGTGGAGTCATCAGCGTATTGAATACAGCTGACATTTGGGATGACAGTATATAAGTCATTAATGAAAATTGAGAACAGTAGGGGCCCTAATATGGAGCCTTGTGGTACTCCAAGGGTGTTTGGTAGTAGTATAGAAAGCTTGTTCTGCCAGAGAACAGCCTGTTGCCTCCCAGTCAGGTAGGAATTGAACCATAATAGGGCATTAGAGTCTAGATTGAATGTTTGCATAGTGTGTAACAAAAGTTGGTGATCTACCATGTCAAATGCCTTGGAGAGATCCAAGAAGAGGGATGAAGAGATGTGATTATTATTGCGGTTGCTGTTTATTGTGTTGGTAAAGGCAAGTAGAGCTGAGGTAGTACTGTGGTAAGGTCGAAAGTCGTGTTGGGTATCAGACAAGAGGTGATTTTGGATTAGGTGGTGCATGAGTTGTTTGTGTATGCATTTTTCCAATATTTTTGCAAGTGGTGAAAGTATAGCTATGGGTCTATAGTTGGAGAGTTCAGTGGAGGTGCCTCCTTTATGTAGTGGGATAATATAGGATGTTTTCCAAATGGTGGGAATTTTTGCTTCAGCTATGGTACGGTTAATTAATATTGATAGTGGATAAGCTATAGCATCCGCTGATTTTTGAAGGTATTTAGCGGGTAGTTGGTCATCAGATAGAGTGGTGGGTTTTAGTTTTTTGATAAGGGTGCGGATGAGTGAGGTGGGAACTGGTTGGAAGCTGAATGAGAGTCTATCTAAAGGGGTGGTCTTATCAGGGCTGGGGGGGGCTAGGAGGAAGTTGGCTAGCTAGAGTTTGAATTGTTTCAATAAAGAAGTAGTTGAAATTGTCTGAGACTTCTTTAGGAGATTTGTCAATGAAACCAGTGGGGATGAGAGTGGACGTTTTTCCTGGGTGGAGTAGGTTATTTAGACTAGCCCAAAACTTTTGAGGATTGTTTTGGTTTTCAGCCTGGATTTTGCAGTAATATTGTTTTTTGTCATTTAGAATTGCTTTTTTGGTGTCATTTCTGACTTGTCTGTACTTAACATGGTCTAGGGTGTCTTTAGTCAACCGCCATTGAGCCCATAATTTGTTTCTAATATGGATTTTCTGCCTAGACTCTTTGGTAAACCATGGTGCTGTAGCTACTTTTGTTCACTTTGAGTGGACAGGTGCATGCAGATTAAGGATTTCTAGAAATTTGTTGTTAAAATAAAGTACAGCCTCCTCTAGGGGTAGGAGTTTTAGTACAGGCCAGTTGCAAGAGGTAAGTTCCTGTTGGAATTTTGCCTGATCAAAGTGTTTTATGTGCCTGACTTTCCTGAGTACGGGTGGTTGTGAGTTAATAACTTTTTGCTTAACTACATAAGTGAGGAGATGATCACTTAGACCATTGGGAAAGGTCCCCACAGTGCAAAGCTGGGGATTAATATTTACAAGCACCCAATCAAGTATACTTTCTTTTTGGTTGGGTTTACCTAGCCTGGTAGGGGAAGTTATAGTTTGTGTGAAAGCATGTAGATTGATGTGGGTAGAGGAGGATTCAGAGGAATAGGTTTCCCAATTTATATTAAGGTCTCCCAGCAATAGGGTTTCTTGAGGGTAATGACAGGACAGCCAGTGAAGAGTTTCTTCCAGTGTGGCTATGGTATTTCCTGGGACAACTATGTGTTTAGGTACCTTATGTCTTCATTCATCTGCATTCAAGTGAACCACACTTACCTGCAGTAACTTTTACTAAGGCAGGATTACAGTCACACCCATGTTGGCCTCTTTGAAGTGTATCTCCATTAATTCAGATATCACTAAATGTCGATTTAGTTCTCCTTTGGCAGTCTCAGTTAATGCATCAAGTTGCAATGTTTTCCTCCTTCATCCCATGGGGAGGTCAATTCTCAGCTGTTAAAAAATATTTTAAAATAGGGTAAGCCACAACTTGATAATGCATTAGAATTCAGCCATCTTTCACCTTCCAAATTGTAGCACTCAAAAGCCATGACAGTAAGCATTGTTGAACACTGGAAACTGTGATAATGGTTGGAGCATCACACATGGCCAGCTCAATGCCATGTTTCACTTCTTTACTGTTCTCTGCAATAAGTAGTGCCAATGTGTCTGCCATGGAGTCCATCTATTTAAAATTGTGCAAATGCAGTTGGCAAGACTGCGTGTGTTTGAACAAAATCCATACCACAGGACATCTGAATTAGTTACCGATTCAGACATATTTTGTTAGCTTGACTTTTGCAGACATAGCTGGTGAGGAAGAGAATGGTGGTAAATGTAGAGCACAAAGGTGGGATGTTGAGATGTCCAAGATATTTGTGGCACTTCTGGTGAAGCTCTACAGCCATAGACTGCTGCAGTAGGATTATACAGTACAAAGCTGAGCCTTGGAATAGCTTAATCAAAGCTGTCTCCAATGCTACTGGCAGTCCATGCAATGGGGAACAATGTTGTCACCACTATTGTGACTTAAAAAAAATGCAAGCAGGACCTCCTAAGCTGATGAGAGGCAGAATTAAGGACTGGAAATTCTCCCCGTCCCCAGGTATACAAGTATACTGACCCATACCTGTCTTTGATATGAGAGTAATTATCCAGCTGGCCAATGCAGTTACTCCTTGTGCTTTCATCTATATTTGTCTTCTTTTTGATCTCTACAGCTGCAAAGGAGATAGCTCCAAACCGTGAGGTGCACCAGCAGAGATTACGGCACCTCAGAGAGGCACAGGATAAGTACGAATCAAGAAAAAATGAAAGCCATAATATTGTTTTCATTCCCTCATACACTAACGTCTTGACCAGACTAACCTCATCATACATATGAAGCATGAATGCTTTCCCCACTAAGTGTTAATCCTTGCATTAGGTTAAAATAACAGTTTGACTGCATGTGGGTTAAGTACCCAGAAAAGAATTGTTTTTAAATTGATAATTATGTATAAGATCTTAACAGCAGTCTGTCAGTAAAAATTATATTATGGGAATTGTGATTATTAAGTTAGAATGCATAATTTCAATCTGTCATAGTGAAATAAAGGCAGCTGTTTTTATATCTGAGCAATGATAGTTGTCTATTAAAACAACAATACCTTTCCATCATATATGGGTGTTGCAAAAGTTTGCAGTAGAAAACTATCAAGGTTGTTTTGTGTTGCAAAAGTTTGCAGTAGAAAATTATCAAGGTTGTTTATGTATTGCCAAATAAAAGTTTGTTTAAAGTATGCAGTACTGTGCCATAAGTGTATCTAATTATCGATTTTTGTCTCCCCCACCCTTGATTTTTTTTTTTATTTTGGATGGGGAGTTATAATTTATTAATAATTTGAAGAATGCATATCTTTGTGATGAAAATTAATCATCAACAGCACAGAGAGGTACACTGACCAATGCTGCTTGGCCTTCCATACCTTCACAGATGCAGCACAGACACCCAGAACCTCAGGCTCACAACCTGTCAGTGTTTCTTCCACAACCTCTACCCTATCTGTTCCAACTGCATCTGGTAGTTCTGCCCTGGCTGCTGGTGCAGTGGTACCCTCCGGGATCAGTATTAGTGGAGGTGGTGATTATGTCACCTGGCAAAGCTGGCATAGCTGGTCAAGGATATAATGGAGAGATGACTCAAACCACATATTAACAGGGTTAAAAATGTCCTGCATTACATTGCAAAGATAATGACATGTCTGGCTCTGACACAGGGAGCTGCTGCAGCAGACAGTGATGACAGTTATGTGGGTGAGGACTAGGTTCTCACTGTTCTTATGCTGGACGTGGGTGTGCCTCCGATGTTCCCCTAACTATCCCCAGTCATGGTGTCCATCAATCTTTTGTGTCCAACACCATTGTATGCCTGTGCATAATTCTTAACATATCTTACCTACCCAACCTTCTCATTCCTAAGCACTTCACAAACATTCCTCTCCCCCCCAAAAAATAGCCACCTGTCCCACAAAAAAAAAAAAAGAAATATGCCCCATACATAGCTCTCCACTTTGCCTATGTGCCATCCTGACACAAATGATTATGTTCAATTGGCCATACAACATTACTCTGTTGTTGTTACCTATTACTTGTGTGGTGACTGTGACTCTGCAAAATCATGAAATTGTAAAATTGTACATTGATGTTATGAAGAAGTAGATAGCTAAGGTGCTCTTCCACTACCCTCCTACAAATTCCTGTATCATTTTACTTGTGTGCTATCTGCTTCTTACCAACCTCATTTTCACCACTGACCTATACACCCGCTTTTCACATGTTTAATCTGGTAAAAAAAAGTAGATTCACACACATGGCCAGAAATGGTCCATGAAAAAGCCTTCACTTTATGTCCTTGCCATTTGTACAAAGCTTGGCATATTGCAGCAAAGTTGAGTGGCAGTGAATGCTATTAAACTTTTCCTTGGAAAAGCTGGTGATTTTAAGGTAATCTGCAGTGATCCAGTTACTGACATGCAAATGTGCTTAAATTCTGTTACACTATGGGAATACAGTGTCAAGCAATACAAATCCAGTACTGTGGAACAGTTACTGTAACATTTATAAGACTGATGGAAGGACAAAGCTAGGAGTTCCTCTGTGGCAAGTGGAGATAATTACGCTGTTTGTATCCTTTTATTTTGGCATAGTGTCCTTGGGTTTGATTACACCTTATGTCAGTTTATTACTTCATGACAATTTGTATTCTTATCAAATATTTACTCAGAAATATCTGTATTTCTCTCTGTATAACACATTTCTTAACATAACATTGAATAATGCAGCAGGACATCATTTTCACAAACATTGTGGCCCCAACAGACTTAGTAAGCCAACCTTATCCTGATTAGATATTCATGTTTAATGCACCCTCCAATCCATTATTTCTATGCATAGCAATCAGTTCATAGTACAGAGCATGACAGATTACTGATGATTTAAGAAGTAAGACTAAAGCAAGATCTTCTTACATGTCCTACAAAGCATATTTTTCCTGTTCCACTCTACATCTCTCTGTTGCTCTCTCTGTTCACCCCTACTTCTTCCATAAGTTGGCGGTGTGCTTTAATAGTGTTATTTTAATGCTCTGTATTGTAATTCCTTTGTGGAGTGATGACCTAATGCTCATATGTGTAGCATGATTTTTTAATAATTTCAGGAGTTTTATTTCAGCCACTATGAGAGTGTTAATGTTAGTGTCTTTGATCCAGTAATTTAGGGGTATCTGTTGGCTACATGTTGGCCACCATTATCCTTCGTCACTGATAGTTTCCTTTGTCCCCACCTCTGTCTCACCCTGATGATGTACTTCACCCTTCTGTATCATTATTCTTCCTCCTCCGTCTCACCCTGATGATCTACTTCACCCTTCTGTATCATTATTCTTCCTCCTCCGTCTCACCCTGATGATGTACTTCACCCTTCTGTATCATTATTCTTCCACCTCCGTCTCACCCTGATGATGTACTTCACCCTTTTGTATCATTATTCTTCCACCTCCGTCTCACCCTGATGATGTACTTCACCCTTCTGTATCATTATTCTTCCACCTTCGTCTCACCCTGATGATGTACTTCACCCTTCTGTATCATTATTCTTCCACCTTCGTCTCACCCTGATGATGTACTTCACCCTTCTGTATCATTATTCTTCCACCTCCGTCTCACCCTGATGATGTACTTCACCCTTCTGTATCATTATTCTTCCACCTCCATCTCACCCTGATGATGTACTTCACCCTTCTGTATCATTATTCTTCCACCTCCATCTCACCCTGATGATGTACTTCACCCTTCTGTATCATTATTCTTCCTCTTCTGCATTTGCACAATGTCTGGCGCTGGCCAACACATGCAAATAAAGCTAAATAGAAGTACACTGCTTATGGCAGTATATTTGGACTTGATTGCCTTCATCTGCATTACTCTGTCTCACTTTCTGCCACTCTGCTAAGTTAGGCTTATTCAGTTTACTATAAATTTAAACAAGATGAAGATATGGCTGTGTGGATTACGGTGGTCAGTAGTGTAACAATGATAATTGTATACATTCCCATTTGCTGAAATCTTCTCTCAAATATTAACTTCCACAAATATGAATTTCTAAATGCTGTGCTGTGATGAGTTAACATTCAAGTATAAATTACTTACTGATCTGCTGGAAACATTTAAATATGTATGGATGACAACATGTTTCACAATGTTTTGTCTGACTACTGTGCCTTTAAATATTGATAACCTCTTTACTTAACACATTTTCCTGCTGTTTATTGTGAACACTATCTTGTAAGGATCTTCATGCAGAAGTTGGCACAGAGCAACATAGAGTACTGGTAACTACTACTGTAAGTTCAGCACACCAAGATATGATTACGCATGCACTAACAATTTGATAACTACTACTGTAAGTACAGCACACCAAAATATGATTACACATGCACTAACACTTTGGTAACTACTACTGTAAGTACAGCACACCAAGATATGATTACACATGCACTAACACTTTAACTACTGCTGTAAGTACAGCACACCAAGATATGATTACACATGCACTAACACTTTGGTAACTACTACTGTAAGTACAGCACACCAAGATATAATTACACATGCACTAACACTGTGGTAACTACTACTGTAAGTACAGCACACCAAGATATGATTACACATGCACTAACACTTTAACTGCTGCTGTAAGTACAGCACACCAAAATATGATTACACATGCACTAACACTTTGGTAACTACTACTGTAAGTACAGCACACCAAGATATGATTACACATGCACTAACACTTTAACTACTGCTGTAAGTACAGCACACCAAGATATGATTACACATGCACTAACACTTTGGTAACTACTACTGTAAGTACAGCACACCAAGATATAATTACACATGCACTAACACTGTGGTAACTACTACTGTAAGTTCAGCACACCAAGACATGATTATGCATGCACTAACACTTTTGTAACTACTACTGCAAGTACAGCCCACCAAGATATGATTACGCATGCACTAACACTTTGGTTACTACTACTGTAACTACAGCCCACCAAGATATGATTACACATGCACTAACACTTTGGTAACTACTACTGTAAGTACAGCACACCAAGATACGATTACACATGCACTAACACTTTGGTCACTACTATAAGTACAGAATACCAAGATATGATTACGCATGCACTAACACTTTGGTAACTACTACTGTAAGTACAGCCCACCAAGATATGATTATGCATGCACTAACACTTTGGTAACTACTACTGTAAGTACAGCACACCAAGATACGATTACACATGCACTAACACTTTGGTCACTACTATAAGTACAGAATACCAAGATATGATTACGCATGCACTAACACTTTGGTAACTACTACTGTAAGTACAGCACACCAAGATATGATTACACATGCACTAACACTTTAACTGCTGCTGTAAGTACAGCACACCAAGATATGATTACACATGCACTAACACTTTAACTGCTGCTGTAAGTACAGCACACCAAGATATAATTACACATGCACTAACACTTTAACTGCTGCTGTAAGTACAGCACACCAAGATATGATTATACATGCACTAACACTTTGGTAACTACTACTGTAAGTACAGCACACCAAGATATGATTACACATGCACTAACACTTTGGTAACTACTACTGTAAGTACAGCACACCAAGATATGATTACACATGCACTAACACTTTAACTACTGCTGTAAGTACAGCACACCAAGATATGATTACACATGCACTAACACTTTGGTAACTACTACTGTAAGTACAGCACACCAAGATATAATTACACATGCACTAACACTGTGGTAACTACTACTGTAAGTTCAGCACACCAAGACATGATTATGCATGCACTAACACTTTGGTAACTACTACTGCAAGTACAGCCCACCAAGATATGATTACGCATGCACTAACACTTTGGTTACTACTACTGTAAGTACAGCCCACCAAGATATGATTACACATGCACTAACACTTTGGTAACTACTACTGTAAGTACAGCACACCAAGATACGATTACACATGCACTAACACTTTGGTCACTACTATAAGTACATAATACCAAGATATGATTACGCATGCACTAACACTTTGGTAACTACTACTGTAAGTACAGCCCACCAAGATATGATTATGCATGCACTAACACTTTGGTAACTACTACTGTAAGTACAGCACACCAAGATACGATTACACATGCACTAACACTTTGGTCACTACTATAAGTACAGAATACCAAGATATGATTACGCATGCACTAACACTTTGGTAACTACTACTGTAAGTACAGCACACCAAGATATGATTACACATGCACTAACACTTTAACTGCTGCTGTAAGTACAGCACACCAAGATATAATTACACATGCACTAACACTTTAACTGCTGCTGTAAGTACAGCACACCAAGATATGATTACACATGCACTAACACTTTAACTGCTGCTGTAAGTACAGCACACCAAGATATAATTACACATGCACTAACACTTTAACTGCTGCTGTAAGTACAGCACACCAAGATATGATTATACATGCACTAACACTTTGGTAACTACTACTGTAAGTACAGCACACCAAGATATGATTACACATGCACTAACACTTTAACTGCTGCTGTAAGTACAGCACACCAAGATATGATTACACATGCACTAACACTTTAACTGCTGCTGTAAGTACAGCACACCAAGATATGATTACACATGCACTAACACTTTAACTGCTGCTGTAAGTACAGCACACCAAGATATGATTACACATGCACTAACACTTTAACTGCTGCTGTAAGTACAGCACACCAAGATATGATTACACATGCACTAACACTTTAACTGCTGCTGTAAGTACAGCACACCAAGATATGATTACACATGCACTAACACTTTAACTGCTGCTGTAAGTACAGCACACCAAGATATGATTACACATGCACTAACACTTTAACTGCTGCTGTAAGTACAGCACACCAAGATATGATTACACATGCACTAACACTTTAACTGCTGCTGTAAGTACAGCACACCAAGATATGATTACACATGCACTAACACTTTAACTGCTGCTGTAAGTACAGCCCACCAAGATATGATTACACATGCACTAACACTTTGGTAACTACTACTGTAAGTACAGCACACCAAGATATGATTACACATGCACTAACACTTTAACTGCTGCTGTAAGTACAGCACACCAAGATATGATTACACATGCACTAACACTTTGGTAACTACTACTGTAAGTACAGCACACCAAGATATGATTACACATGCACTAACACTTTAACTGCTGCTGTAAGTACAGCACACCAAGATATGATTATGCATGCACTAACACTTTGCCATCAGCAGCACAAATCAGTGCTTAAATAGTTCAAGAAAAAAAAGAAGAGATCAAAGAATTTTAGTTTTCTGTTGCCCAACTTTTGTATGTCTCTATTACTGTTGCCCAAAGATGTTCAGTCGTTTT